>NW_012152507.1:344711-459801 GCF_000956105.1 Propithecus coquereli
AGTTGGCATTTTTTCTGTCCCTGATATCAGTTAACTCTGGTTAAAGAGGATTTCTTGGCATAAAGCAACTTGATTCTATTCCACCTGAAGTATGAGGTGAGAGGCAAAAAAGAGATCTATTTGTGGATAGGCTAATTGAGCAAGTTGCCTACTCAAAGGAAAAATAAAAACACACTGAAGATTTTATAGAACTATAAGCCAAGAATTCTTTAAAACTGATTTCTGAATACTATATCATGCTGGGGGCTCACAGGAAACACCTCTTCCTTTGCTTTGGGCAAAAGATCTGATGCGGATTTCCTCTCACTCATGATCTCCCAGCAAGAGGAGAATTTACGGATTGCTTCATTTTTGCCAAATGGTTAAAAAAATTTCTCTTCTATCCTAAAATCATGCTTCAGCTCCAGCCAAGGCAATTTAGGCTTGAGGCACATTTCAATTGTTTGGGGCCAGTTCAAACCTTCTTTTACCTCTTCTCAGAGAACACCTGAAAAGCATAAAATAACGTGGTTTTGCAGCATACAGCACACCTTTATGCTGTATAAATACTGTCATGTAATCTTAAAGAGCTGGCAGAAACCTCCATAGAATATGCTGTTGGGGTCCCACGCAGATCCTCAGTGCAGCACTAGTGCACCCACCCTGGAGTTGCTGTGAGTGTTGGCTGCCAACTATGAGTGAGAACTGCCCTCTCTATTGAAGCCCCACTCACCTGGAAAGTTATACATCCCCTGAAGGGGGTGATCTGAAGCAAGTGAATCTCCCTAGGGGATGGAGTGTAAGTTAGAAACCAGCTAAATCCACAACTTTGCTCAGCTCCTTCTCCTTCTCTTTCCCTATCCTGTTCCCATCACCTCCCTGCGGGCTCCTCTGAGAGCATCCCTCAATAAAGCACTTCCACAGGAATCCCCATCTCTAGGGCACCTGACCTATGACACTTCAAGAATCCAATGGAAGCAAACTAAAATTAACATTTGTTATTTTTAGTCTGTTGTCTTCAAATGTCTACCAATCCGGCCAATTTCATCAGTGTTTTGACTCATGGACACGAGCAGATATATTAAATAGCTTTAAGATTGGATGTACCAGGAGGTAGGCTGGAATCTATAGGAGCTCACATCTCTGATTCAGGCATCCAATTTAATACACAAAACAGCCTTTCCATCCCCTTAGACCTAGTTCCCAATACAAGCAATCTACACTCCATCTTCATGAGTCTCGTTTTCCATCTGTATACTTATATATGAGACAAGGCTAATACATTCCACTCTTCTATTCTATTAGGAGGTTCCTTTCCCTAATATTATATAAACCCAGTGTAAGCCAAGTTGGTTCTGTTTTAATTACTGTTTGATATTTGATATCCCTAATTTCCAATTAATGGAATAAAAAAAAAATCTCAGGTTAAAGTTCAAATGAGTACTGTCCACCTGCCTGATGATGCTCTGAGATCAATTCATATCACATCAAAAAGAAAAACATCATTTATCTTTTGTTGCAAGAATTTGAAACAGAAAACCCATCAACTCCTCCCATCGGGAAGAATCTAACCACTGTTTGCTCAGGAAAGCAAAGTTCTTGACTTAAAGACTAGGTAGCTCATGGCTAGTCTCCCTATTCCTAGTTATTCATCCTATAAACTCATTTTCCTCTTGTTCGTCCTATACAGCTCATATCTTGGGCTAACTCAGAAACTGAATGGAGGTTTGAGGGTGCAGGATGGTCCTTCAAAAGTGGAGATCGCATTTTCCCGGAACTCCTTTTCTGCAGTGGTGGGGTTTTCACTTGTTGCCTTTTGCCTACATTTCAGGTTTCAGTGGCCGTTGAGGCTCAGTAAGAACAGCCACACTGGCTACCCCGCCTTTCCACAATGGCAGACTGACAGGCAGCCCACACTGGCTGACCACCTCAAACTGCCTTTGGCAAGTGGAGAACTTTCTTTCCCATAGTTGTGAATGGTATCAATATTCTTGCAATTTTTAAAAAGCATTGTCCTTCTTCAGCTTAAAAAAATTTTGCCCTCCAAACAGTGCTGTATGGAAAAAAAAGTCTGGATATCCCTAGTGACAGATTATCAGTCCACAGCTGCAGGGCCAGTTAGGAGCATAGTTACAGTAAGACAGGGTGAGGTTTTCGTGAGATACAGACCCAGGCCCCACTCACAGCCATGCCACCCATTTAAGCTCTCAGGTCAAGAAATTTCTGCAAAGATGATAATAATAACATCTATTTCCCAAAATTATTTTTGGGAATAAAAAATAATAATATATGGCAAGTTCCCCAGAACATGACTCCCATTAGATGTCTAATAAATATTAGTGGTCTTCCTCTTTGTCCTTGATTTCTGTATTGTTTCTACCAACTGAGAAGTTCTGGTTGAAAAATGTTGGTAAAGGGCATGACTCCTTTACCAGTGGGAGAAAGTGGTTTGGGAACAATGTTCAACGTGCCATACAGGCCTGATGGCCCACACAGGGGTATTCCGAGGGGACTTCCTCCCCTGTTGCACAAAACGGCTTACCTGGTGGTTGTCCGAATGGTGTTTTCTTTTGTGTGATTGTGCTCTTTGCTCACTTTTTCTGTAAGGAGAAAGAATGAAAGATATACCTCTCAGGCAGTTCTCACTTAACTTCCATCTTTTAGTCTTAAGTAGAAATACCCTCAACATTTCTTTTTTTCTTCTGTTGTTTTTTTGTTTGTTTGTTTCTTTTTTAAACATCCAAATCCTCCCTGTCTTACTGGAAAAGATAATAGTCAAAAGCATATAAACAGTAACCATAAAAATATTTTATTAAAAACCAGTCAAAAGGAAACATTTAATAACAAATTTCAAATGTGTTGTCTGGTTTTAATCAGGCCTTAGTAAGTATGTGTTCACACACACCTATACACATATACACAGAAAACAGTTATTTATACTGTATCTTCCCCCAGCTGAAAATTTCTGCTTTCCTCTGATTCAGCACGAAAACTGCAGTTGTTGCAACTGTTCTGCCTCTGACTTTGATGACAACCTTTAAGATTTTGTATTGTTAGGCCCCTTTGTGAGACAGGATATAAAAACAGCCTAAGACCTCTTGGTGCTGCAATCATTGAGTGCTTATTCTGATAAATGTCACAAAGGACAAAAAATATCACTAGACAAGAAGAGGCAGACCCTCCCTTACTGTGGCTTGAGGTCTGTATCTACCAGCTGTCAGAAATTATTTAATTAGCTTTCAAGAGCACAAAAGTTGAACTCTGGCCTTCCCAATCCAGTTCAAATGTGAAGACCCTACCCTGATGGTCACAGCTCTCAATGGCTTCTTTTAAGTAACTAGAAAAAACTGGCCAACTCTGTAGGGTTTCAGATTTCAATAGCAGGGCAAGTAAAAACTCCTAATCTTGTGGATTTTTTAAAAAAATTACACAAAGATTTATAACATCTGTCCCACACTTTCTAATACTAGTCAGAAGCCACTGCATGTATGTTTGCATGGACCACTGTCCACTCAACAATGACAATGTGGGTGAATTTGGATTCACAGCCAGTGTTCTTTCAGAGAACAGGAAATAGGGGCTAAATGACTTGTTTGAGGTCACCCAGGCAGTGACAGTGCCAGGGTGAGAACTCTCAGACACTAAGTCTTTAGCTGATAGAGATCATGATAGCGTACAGTTAGAGGCAGAAACTTTCTGTAAAGAACCATGCAGGTCTCACTTTTGCAAATTTTAACTCCTCGATCATTATTAAAGTTATGTTGTTTTTAGATATACTTCAGCCTCTGAAAAATGTATCTCATGTGTTTTGGAGTTTGCAAAATTCTATGTGCCCTATTAAGTTTACTGAATTAACAATTTCCACTACTGCAGGGATATGCACAAATACAGTCCCTATTTGAGGATCTGGAGGCCACCATCTTCAGCACCATTTGATAATTATACAGCTAGGAGCTATGTCACCAAGCCAACGAGAAGGTGAACTATTGTGGTGGCACAAAGATTTTAGTTTCTTTTCTCTTTCCTTGTATTTTCCTTAAGAGAGAAAACAAGCGAATACTTACACATAATGAGAAATTTAATTGGTGTTTTGAATTTGTTATCCATAACAAAAGTTTATCAAACATTAGTAACAAACCTTATTGATACACAGAGTTCAATCTGTACACCAATGCTTGACTTTGGACAAGGTGTTAAGTATGTATTTCTATCGAAACCTGAATCTTTTATGTGTCTACATTACCAATCTTAATCATGTCCAAAAAATAATATCATATTAAATTTGTTGGGGACGAATGGAATGTGGCTCAAAAATGCTGACAAAAGGAACAACCTATGTACTGGGCACCTCAGCTATTTTATCAAGATACTTCACTGAGCTGGTAATTACAGCACTTTTGAATTCCAAGAATGTGAAGTACAAAAAGTGGGTTTACAGAAACAGTTCTACCTAAGGCTATAGCTAGAAACAGACCTCACACTTTCATCTTTTGCTTTTCCTTTGTTTTGCTTTTGTTTTGGCAAGAGACAAAAAAAGTCATTAATTCAGGCCACACTAATTTGGAATTCATGGTAATTCAGTCACTGCTAGAGTATACTGAAGTTTATCTTTTGCATGTTAAAAAAAACTGTTAATCAGATCAATTTTTTGCCTAAGCAAAAATTAGAGGTGAGGTGTTTAGCCCAGTCAACAGGAATCATTTGCAGAGAATTGCATAGAGTTCTAGTTTCAAATGTTTCCTAACTATTTATTACAGAAAGTTTGGCAGGAATCCTACTTGGCAACATTTTATTAACTGTTAGTTTGGATGGCAGTATACGCATTAAAGCAACAAAATTGATTTCTGTCTAAAAAATCCTATAATTCAGGTTGGGTTATTTTTGTTTTTGTTTTTGTTTTTTTTTTAACTCTGTTAGAAGGGCTTTCCTTCCAACGATTTCCAATTATTGACATTTTTCTGCACATAAACATACCCGACAGTTGAAAGAGGAGCTCGGAAGCCATCTTCACAGAGATATCCTGACTGAAGAGGCTTCTCTCTGGGGGGACTCTGCCCTCTGGCATCTTCTGTAAGGGTTCGGTTTTCTCTCGCCCGATTAAAGTGCTATAGCCAACATTCCGGCTGGGTGATATTGAGACATGGGAGTCCTGAATGTCAACCTCCATGGGTTCCTCTTTAATCTTCACCATCTGTGTTTCCTTGTGGCTTTCCGCTGCAAGCAGGTGAATGAAGAGAAACAAAAACACCATGGTTTCTTAATTCTGAACCAAATTCAGTTTCTAATCAGAAAAAACCATGAGGATTGTGTCAGGGAAGACAAGTGGACAGGCACAGCACAATGGAACAAAGTGTGAAAACTACTGCTCATCCCATCTGATTTCCTGAAAAGGTAGGAAACTTCCGTTTTTCAGCCCAGAGAAATTAAGTGGCTTGTCCAAGGTCACACAGATGGCAGGAGAGCCAGGCCCCCGCCTCCAGATCCAGAGCTCAGGTCTCCTGACCATCTCCATGGGCTCCTTTCTACCATGCTGCTTCCAGACCTAACAGAGAACATGGTAAATGTCTGCTCTTGTTTTATAACTTACTCAATTCAATAAATCAAATAAGAGCAAAGCATATTAATATTATAATTTTCTCCCTCCACTTTTATAGCTCTGATCAATTTTTTTCCCTCTCTTCTAGGGCACCGAAATTAATAGAGAGTAAATAGGGTCAATTCAACTGAGACATTTACACCTTGTTGGAAGCCAGTAATCCTCAAGACCACCTAGGAAGTTAATTGCAGCCCAAGGATTAACACCTAGAAAAACAGCAATCTTATAGGTTATAATAATGGTACAATTTACTGACTGTTCATCCTTTTGGTGTGGCTATTAGATGTTTGGTCTTTAGTCTGAAACACATATTTGCTTTGCAAGGCTGGAGTGTCTATATTCATGTGTTGCTCAGAGCTAACGATGGAACATCTTTGAAACAAGGTGAGACAAGATGGGACAATTAGCCCAGCCATTAATTTGGGTCACTTTAAAATAAGGCCCACTTTCAAATGAATAAGCATGTATTATCAACTACTGTTTACTATTCAGCACCCTGGAAAACAAAAAACAAAGAGGATTTTGATAAGATAATTGGATAGACGACAGACAGAGTAGTGGGTCAAATGGTGGGCCCCCAAAAGATACTGCTATGTTCTAACCCTAGGTACCTGTGAATGTGACCTTATCTGGAAAAAGGTCTTTGCAGATGTGACAAGTTAATGATCTCAAGATTAAATCATCCTCGTTTGTCCAATGACAAGTGTCCTAATAAGAGAAAGAAGAGGACAAGACCCAGAAACTGTGGAAAAGGCTATAAGAAGACAAAGACAGAGACTGGAGTGATGCAGCCATAAACCAAGGAGTGCCGGGAGCCATCAGACGCTGGAAGAGGTAAGGAAGAATTTTTTCCCTAGAGCCTCTGGAGAGATTTCAGATTTCTGGCCCCCAGAACCATGGGAGAATTAATTTCTATTGTTTTAAGTTACCAAGTTTATGGTACTTTGTTATAGTAGACATGGGAGACCAATAGATTAGGTCATTAAATATGAAAGTCCGATTTTGAGTCAGAAGTTATATCTCAAACAAGCAGTAAAATTAATCAAAGTATGCACCTAAGCTATTGACACAGTTTTGCCATCTTAATGATAGCTTATTCATGCCAGCAGCAAAGAAGCCTGAAGAGCAAGTGGCGATGAAATCATGAAAGGTGTTTTCCACAGTTTGTTAAGAATTGAATTATTTCTCTTTGCAAAAAGCGGTCCAAAGCCTGGAAGAAGTGGTAGTTGGTGCAAGGGTCTGGTGAATACAGTGGATGATAGAGAGTTTCCAAGTCCAGCTTCAGTAGTTTGAGCAGTGGTGTTTGTGCGATGCAGCTGAGCATTGTCTTACAAGAGGATTGACCTATCTCTATAGACCAATATCAGTTGATTAATCACAAGCATCCTCATCATTTTGTCCAACTGGTTGCAGCAGACATCTGCTGTAATCTATTGGCTAGATTTCATGAAGCTGTAGTTGGATAATACCAGCACTGGACTGCCAAACAGACACCATTAGCTTTTTTGATGAATAGTTGGTTTGGGACTGTGTTTCAACACTTCATTTTTATCCAACCATTGTGCCAAACACTTGCCATAGTCCAAAAGTATCCATTTTTCATCACACATAACAATATGGTGCAGAAATGGTTTGCCTTTGTGTCCTGACAGCAAAGAAAGGCAAGCTTCGAGACGATTTCTCTTCTGACACTTGTTTAATTCATGCAGAACCCATCTATCCAGCTTTTTTACCTTGCTGACTTGTTTCCAATGGTCCAATATTTTTGGAATAGTAACATCGAACCTTGCTGCTAATTCACACATAGGTTGAGATGGATTCACTTCCACTACAGTTGTCAGCTCACCGTTATCTACCTTGGTCTCAGGTCAACCATGTGGCTCATTTTCAAGATTAAAATCACCAAAACAGAACTTCTCAAACATCAATGTACTATGTGTTCATTAGCCACATCCTTCTCAAACACTTCATTGATATATTCAAGCTGTCTGCACTGCACTGGTTCCACAAATGAACTCATATTTGAAAATAACACAAATTGTTGACTTATCCATGGTTTCACAAAAATTGCTCTAAAAAAAAATTTGAAAGGTAATCACAGGCCAAAGTATGCATTTGAAAGACTGAGGAATAAAAATAAAACAAGAAGTGTCAAAGTGAAATGTCAGAGATATCAAGAGTCAAACTTAGTACTTAAGGAAATAGAACATTTTATACTTAACAATGTAAACAGTTAGATAGATAGATAGATAGATAGATAGATAGATACACAGATAGATAGATAGATAAAACAGTAAGAAACGGTATAAAGGAGGTGCTGACCTGTGGGGCAGCCAGGAGATGTGAAGGGGAAAACCTCATTGCTGTAAGCTGGGAGGTCAGAGAAACCATGCTTTCCTTGTAAAGTGTAACACAGGTGAAAGTCAAATACACATATAGTTTACTGACCAGCAGTTAAAAAACAAAAAAAAAAAATAGAAGAGCATTTTAAATTAAATGATTAAAATTAATATGGTGCTATCAAGAAGATCTCATGTAAGAAGAGTGCTAATTGTTCTTTTTTCTTCCTGACATAGGACACATGCTTCTCAGGGAAAACTGCTTGTTTTTTGTCAGAAACTAAACTGCAGGCAACTGTGATATTTAATTTAGATTCCTCCCCACTTCCCCTATTCCTGCCAAGCTGTTTTTTCTCTGTATGTCTGTGAAGCAGCTCATAGAAATCAAATTCATTGATTCAGTCAGTCATGAAAGAAAGAAAAGAGAAGAAAGAAAGAAAGGAAAGAAGGAAAGAGGGAAGGGAAGGGAGGGGAGGGGAGGGGAGGGGAGGGGAGGGAAGGGAAGAAAGCTGTCCAAGGTGCATGCTTAGCCTCTTTGCCTTTGCTTCCAGTCCATCTGACTTTTTCTTGAGTACTCATCTCCCCCTTCCCGTAGGGATCTAGTGACCTCACAGCCATCCTGACATCCAGCCAGATCACCCACCCACATGGGCAGTCACAACACATGCTTCCCTTTTCATGTTCCCCCAAAGCATTTAATATCTGGAAAATAAACAGTGCGGTCAATGTCACAGGTACATAAAATGAGTGATACCTCTGAACCTTGCACTGTTAAGTAATTCCAAGGCCTGAGAACAAACGCAAAGGAATACAAGCACAAATACAAAGGGATTCATTTAGTTAAAAAAACAAAACAATACACTCAACAATATAAAGAGCAAAGCTAGAAAGAAGCTTCACTATTTCTCTCCGCCCCTCACCCACTGTCCTAGCCAATTCCCCAGCTTTGACCATGGATTAAGAGCTACCCAGCTATTTGCACCACTGAATTTAATGAAATTAGTTTTTAAAAGCTACTTGGGATAATTTCAAGTATGATTTACATGAAGTGCTTTCTGTTCTTTCTTGTGACAACTCTTGACCTTTCAAAAATGCACAAAACAGTGACAAAATCCTTCAGCATTCTGACTCTGATAGGTGCCAGACTCACAGAGAAGAGTTTTCAAAGTGACATCTCAATGGACAAGCGAGACATAATACAATAAGTATTCCTATAGTCCTTTCTCTTCCATGCAATAGCATTATTGCCAAGTGTTTTCTTGCCTTTTTTTAAAAGCAAGATTTCTCAACCTTGGTACTGTTGATAATTGGGACCAGATAATCTTTGTTGTGCGGGACTGTGTTGTACTAGCAAGATCCGTGGTCTCTACCCACTAGATACCAGCAGCGCTGTCCTCTAGGGGTTTTATTGTTTGTTTGTTTGCTTGCTTTTCTAGAGATGGGGCTTTGCTATGTTGCTCAGGCTGGAGTGGAGTGGCTATTCACAGGTGCAATCATAGCGCACTACAGCCTCATGGGCTCAATCAATCCCCCTGTCTCAGCCTCCCAAGTAGCTGGGAGGTGTCTGCCATGGCACCCAGGTCCATCCTCTAGTTTTAACAACCAAGCAAGACTCTGGACATTGCCAAATTTGCTTTGGGGGCATCCAAATCACCCTGGTTGAAAACCACTGCTCTAAAGTTTTTGCCACATCCTAGTTTTCGCACCAAAAAAAGTTTAATCAGTGCCCAAGGCAAAGAAGAAAGAAAAAGTTCCTCTCATGTTCTAGCCTAGGCTCATCTTGGTTTTAATCACCACCTCAGGCAGGTGCCTGAACAGGCTGGCCTGGGAATCAGGAGATGGGATAATCTGGGAACAGAGGTTTCTGCTACTACTCCACTAGGCCCCTAGGCCAGCTCTCTCCTTTTTGCCTAGGGCATTCTAACATAACAATGGTTGAATTAATCATTTCCACTCACTTTTAGCCTTCACTCCCATTATCCAGGGGCATGTCTACACATCCAGGATTTCACTCTTCCCGCCCCATACACACACAACATGAATTCCTTTAGAATCTCTTCAAAAAATCTCTTTTAGAATCCTTTCATAAATACTCATTTTATCCCAAGTGACCTATATTGCTATTCCAAGAAAGAAATTGGCACATGGAAAAAGATGAGGGACAAAGTATTAACAGCAGGTTATGCTTGGGGGAAAGGGTTGTGAGTGATTATCTATAACAATGCTGATTTGTATTTTACAAATTTTCTATGATAAATGTGGATATTTTGTCATTTACCTAAGGTAGCTAAAAGTGATAAACAATTATATCTACCTATAAAAAGATGACAAAGTCCTGTTTGTGACAGAGAGGTATAGAATGACATTTCATCTCTGGAAGTGTTTAAAAATGCTGTGTATTCCTAGCAGGACTAGAAGGGTGGTTTGTGAAGGGGATAATCCCTGCTCAAACTCTGCTTGGCAAAAGAAGGGAAGAGCAGTAAGAAAGTGGTAACACAGGTTTTCTTATCTTCATATATTAATACTCAATACATGTTAGCTATCAAAATGTGCTCTACTTCATTTGTCAGTCATTTGGTCATTCCACAATATTTTTTTAATGTCTACTATGTACTAAGTACTATGAGAGATGATATTCAAACTACAAAGACAAATAAGACACGGTTTTTGCCCTCAAGTAGTTTAAATCTAAACGAATGATGAGACAAGTATAAACATCCTTCTAATACAAGATGTAAAACTAAAATATAGTGTGGGAAGAGAAGTCAAGGTAGACCATGAACCAAGGCACAAAGGTGGAACTGTGTTCTACCTGGAGTGTTGTCTGGTTTGGCTGGAGGGCCAACACTGAGAGGCAGAACTGGTACCTTGAATAAGGAGGACTCACAGGGTATAACAAAAGCAACTCTATTTCTGTCTTTCATTGTCTCTTTAAACCTGTCCAGGGAGAAGGGTTCTTCCCCTGTTCCTGGGTGAAAACTGAGGCAGACCCATAACCTGGTAATTCTTAGAAAATACAAAGCCCTATTGCCCCTTTAAATACCAAAACAGCCTCGATTCAGAAACCAGAACGCCTAAGCTCAGGTGATACTGCACAGTTCAGCCCTCTCCTCTGAAGGTGAGTCCTTCCCCTCCTGGAAGAGTCTCTAGGCTGCCAGACCCAGGGGAGTGGGGTGGGAAAGGGGTGTGTCAGCTCCTTCTCCCTTTCTTGCTGCCTTCTCTCCCATCCACTAGCTGCCCTTTCAGATTGAGGTCTTCACTCACTGTCCTGTTGTAAAGTGGTTTGATGCTCCTTAGGCCAGCAGAGGTTTCTCTCATGGTATTTGCCCATGGGGTCTTCAGAGACCTTTAACTTTGAGGTGATCTATCTCTCTGCTGGAGTTCCCTTTACCTGGGTGAACTCCCTCTTGCCTGGGATGGCTTATCTCCTCCATTGCTCACAGGAATCCACCTGTTGGCTTCCATCTTCCTTTGTGTTGAGGTACCATCATTCTCTAGGCAGCCCCACCAGACAGCATTTAAGACAAAACCCACGCCAGCCCTCTTGTGGGAATTTGGTCTATGTCTGGGCCACGGGAAACAGCAACTCTCTATTTGATACAGAGGCCAAGTTTGGGCAGAACGTAATACCATGGCAATTCTCCTTCACTCAGCCACCAAAGCAGCTTGCCAGCCCATTTCTCCCCTCTGGATTTCCCAGGCAGACATCAGACACCAGTCCACTGTGCTCCCCAACTGAGGAAAACACAAACTTCCCAGACGGTGCACTCTAATCTTAGGCGAGAGGCCGGTAGCCCTTCCCCATCCCCTCTACCCTGTCACAGGGGAATCACAGCACAGTTCTCTCCCAAGAAATCTTCAAAATCCCCTTTCGCACCCATCTTTAATAACCTTTCACTTTTATACTCTCAACCTCGCTGAGAAGTCTAAGAGTTCTGTTTTTTATTGTGGTAAAATATACATAACATTAAATTTACCATTTTAACCATTTGTAAGTGTACAGTTCAATGGCATTAAGTGTAGTCTACTGTTGTACAACCAACACCACCATCCATCTCCAGAATTTTGTCATCTTCCCAAATGGAAACTCTATGCCCAGTGAACAATAACTCCCCATTCCCTCTTCCCAGCCCAGGCTTTCTACTTTCTACCCTATTCTACTTTCTGTCTTGATGCCAAGAGTTCAGATTTTTAAAAACTTCTTCATGCTGTAACCTTGGTGTTGAAATCAAATCTTCCATTTAAGACTGTTTAACAAAGAGTGTCAAGTTATATTCCAGAGAAATAAAACTAGAGAGGTAGGCCGGGGCAGAGTATGGAATCTCAGGTGCTGGGCTTGGAAGCCTGTACCGAATGGGGAGTCAGTGAGGGGCCTGCCACTGGGGTATGTGCAGGGGAGCAGCATGATCAAACTGCATTTCAGAAGGCCAATGTGGCAGTGGCACTTGGAAGGGATGAGAGGAAATGGAAATGGGGCAGTTGTTAGGAGTCTACCTGTAATAGTATAAGCAGGAGATGAGAGCCTGAACTAAAGCAGAGGCCGGAAGAATAGATAAGATTCACAAGATATTCCAGAGACGGTGGGTTTGATTATCACTTACTATTTCATGAACAAAAATGCAGGCCAAAAGGACCAATGAAGAGAAACAAACAACCAGGAACCAGAAATGAGGCTTTGTAGTAGCATCCCTATCTCAGGACCTGGCACCCGCTGCCATCTGAGAGAGCAGAGCTGCCTTCTCTGTCTGCTCTTCCAAAAACAAAATGGGAATGAAGAGTTAGGTGGGTTTTCTTGGTCACACAGAGGATGATTAAGCCCCAGACCTACTAGAGCAGAGGCCAAGGATGGGAGCAGAAATGGATGTTATGCTAGGGAAGTCTGATACTATGCACCACCTCGCTTTTCCTTCTTAGAGACAAGCAATGTGGGAGTGAAGCAGCCTTGGGCCCTGCAGCTATTCCCTCACCCTGTAACTGGAGCCAGATACCCAGCGAAATGGAGGTAATTATATCTCCATTCTTGTTATCAGAATTAAGAACCTGACGCTTAGACGCTGAATGTTATTCTCCCTTTTGGCTTACATGCTTCTTCTTCGTGAGAAGTTGTATATTAAATTTCATTTTTCTCTATGGTGTGGCCCTTGGTTCATTCCCACAATGGCCAGAGTACAGTGGTCCTCAGTAGGGAAAACTCCCTGTTCTTGCTCTGAGAAATGAACCCCGACAGGGTGCTACCACCCCAGAGAGAGGCAATACAAGCTCTGCTCAGATGCCTACTTTTTTTGCAACATATTGGTCATTTGTTCCTGGGAAAAAAAGAGAGGAAACTCTCTCCATAAAAGAAAAGAGTGGTGGGGCAGATTTTCTCTAGTACTCCTCAATATATAAGAACCTTCAAGAATGGTAGTTTCCAACATAAAAGCCATACAATGGCCTCCAGTACACACACACACACACACACACACACACACACACACATACAACGTACACTTCCCACACATTTCACCCAGAACAGCACAGAAGTAACCCAGCAAACCATGAGACCAAGCCAATGTCTATGATGAAGACGATCAAAGATTGGGGTCAAATTAAATCATTAATTAATTAATCCATTAACTGAATTAAATACTTTTTTCTGGGTGGTGACAATAATCTTTACAGTAACCTAAACATTAGGAGAATTGTATTTAAAAGGATAGGACTAGGGGTTTTTTGTTCACATCTTCCTTCTCTGTCTCTCTTTCTCTCTCTCTCTCTCTCTCTCTCTCTCTCACACACACACACACACACACACACTTTTTAATTCCTAAAACAATTTAAAAAGTATTTTATCGGAATTGACTTCCTGAATTTGATCATCAAAATCACAAATTACCTAGTGTTTTTCCCTCTATATCAATATACTACCTGGCAATTTAGGAAGAAAAATAAACAAATGTCTGAAGAATTAGCTATGCACACTAGAATTCACAACTAAGTAGACAGAGGTAAGCAGGGAATCAACTTAGAGTCCATTTTTAAAAAATACACAACAAGGAGCACCAGGTATTCTATTTACTAATCATTCTGAATCTGCAAAGAACACATGTGCCCTATAGGAGCTGAACTCAAACTTTAAAGGCAACAAAGAGTTAGTAAGACCTGGAATTCCTCTTTCAGGGGTACATGAAACATATCATTTTCCGCCAAGTCAAAGCACTTGTTACGTTATTCTTACATAGACTTTTAAATTAGTTTTGTGTCCTCTATTCCAGTAATCAATGCAATAGGTCCTGGCCTGAGTTAACTTAATTGGGTATTTGCAAATGTTTTCAGACTGGCCACAGAACTGGGCCCACAGCTGCAGCATAAGTGTTCCACTTGATTCTGGTGACCAAAAATCAGAATACGTCTATCAAACATACAAATTCTGCGTTCAATTTCACTTTTGTCCAAATCAAAATCAAAATTAAAACCCTTCAGTCAGTGGGGGTTCGGGGAGATGACCTTTGCCAACCGAGCAGATGATGTGTGTGGCTCAATCTTTATCTGTTGAACTGAGTGTCCCAGTGTTTGATATAAAACCTCTCCCATCGTCTTGTTTTCTTTTCATTTAATGATTTCATCACTAGAAATTAGCTAAAGAGGTGTATTTAAACTGTACATATGCCATTTGGTAACATTCCAAATGATCTCATTTTTAAAAAATTAACCTATTTTTTATCTAATGTCCAGAATATACTTTTCTTATATCACATTAAAAAGGCAAAAAAAAAAAAAAAAAAAAAGGAGAAGGGTCAATTAAAGTATCTGATCTAACCTTAAAGCTATTTAACATTATTATCCTTTGCCATTTCATAAATCTAAGCCCTGTCCATTCTTATCTGTTGTGATTAATAGGCCTTTATATATCCTTCCATGAACCAGAATCCCGGGGTGTACATGTGCGTCGGTTTTAAGCAGAATTCCTGAAAGATTCCATAGAATTCCTGCTGCCATAAAAAATTACCAAAAGGCAAGGGCCATCTCTGTCAAGTGATGGGTTGGACATTGCTTTATGCACAAAGAGTTGGGAGACGGACAGAGGAATTCCTTAATGCCAAAGACAGGAAGAAGCAAATGAAATTTTATTTCAATAACTAAGAGTTTTGCCAAACTTTCAAATATTTTCCACTTCCAGATAGTCAAAAGGCTTTAGTAAATGCAGACAAGTTTAAAATGCTTTTCTTAGGTGGTGCTAAATATTACTTATACTAGTATATAATACTAATATATACTAGTGTATGCTAATTAATATTGCTAGTATAAATAATAATGAATCATGTCACAAGAACATCTCTGCTGAGAAGCCCTGACTACTTCATTCCCATTGGCCAATGTTTCCAGCAGGCAGGGAAGGGCTGGTGAGAATAGTGCAGAGGGCAGGACATCACACAACCCAGACCAGAAGCCACACGATAGCAAGAGTGAGATGGGTTGCAATAGATGGGTTGGAAAGAAAACGTGGGCTCCATGCAGGTGAAGGCAGTGTGTTATTCACCTTTGTGTCCTTACTGCCCAAAAAAGGCCTTAGAAAATATCAGGAGCTCAATAAACATTTGTTGAGTGAATGAAAAATTAAAAAAAAAAAAAAAAAAAAAAGAGGAGGCCCATAATAAGAGATGGAAAGACAAACAAGAAGTAGAGGAAGACTAATGCATAGGGTTCATTTAAACCCCAGGAAATGTTTACATACATTTGCCAAAAATGAAAGCCCTAACAGCCAATAATAAATAAGTCCTTCCTTTTGACAGGGCACTCTCTCTAGTCCCATGCCTGTGGGAGTCCTCAGACTACGGGTGGGACCTCCTGTTGGTGGATGACATTCCCTCTGGGCTCTCAATTACCCACAGTTCTTAGAGACACAGAGTGCATGGATATTCTCATAATGTATTTTGGCTGTGTTTCAACCTTCTTTTCCAAATGTTTTTTAAATCAAAGCTACTTACAAGTGGTGTAAGCAACTCATTTTAATTTCCTTTCCTCTCTCTGGTTCCTGTGTCCTCCCTACTCCCTAGTGCAGGTGCTGAAGAACAAGGAACAGGCAGCTAGAGGGGGGGGGGTGTTGGGGGTGGGAGAGGTAAGCCTCAAACTGGAGAGCTAGGCCCCAATAACTGAACACTCTCGCTGTTACACACAGGATTGAAACATTAGCCCTGGGTGTCTCTGGAAGAGCTGAGAGTCAGGCAGGAAGAGCTTTTTAACGTGAACAATGTTTTAGGAGAAAATATTTTAAAATAGTATGAGGATGAGATAAACAGGGTGCAAAATGTACTGGGGTAGGCACATGTGATTGCAAGGATTTGTCCTGATCAAATTATCTTCCTAGTCCCCAGTTTTCTTTCTTCATTCTCCAGAGCTCTTCAAATAAAAAAAAAGTGTTAAAAAAAGTATTACCTACATATTTATCCAATATGTTGGCTAAATAAGCATGGGTGAAGTCCAAGTGAAGGTTCTTATCAACATCTGAATGCAGAGTAAGGGAGGAGATCTAGCTCTCAAAATTAGTCCCAGAAATCAGCGCAATTTCACCTCTCGCCCTCATTAATCCTTTGGCTTTGCTGAGGGCCTCTTCCCCTCTTGACTCAAGGGGCTATTAGCGTGCCTTTGGCAGCATGTATGTGGACCACAGGAAGACTCTGTAAGGTTGTCCCCACGAATGGCCTCTACCCTAAAACAGCAGGAAGAATTTCTGGTAGTGAAAATAGGGGAAGTGTGTGTTTATGTTTAGGGCAAGGGTGGGTTTATGGGGATAAGGATGGTAGTAGCAGGAAGTAAGGAAACAAGTTTGTAATTTATTCTTGAAACAGTGACCCTCACCACGTGATTTTGTACCTAAGATAAAATGTGATGGGTCATGCATCTATTCTATCACCTCCCCTCATCTCTCCAGCTGTGGAGATAAGCGATACAAGCATATGGCAAGCCACAGGAAACCAGGAAATGCACTGGAATCCAGCTGCTATCCTGTATCTAGAAAAAAGGAAGTAAACCAACTCACAGTGCAAACTCAGGATGGTTTTAAAATGGGAAAAATACATAGAGTAAATAGAAAAATTATTAGGAGGGAAGACAAAGATCCCTTCAGAAAGAATACCATGGGTCCTCACACTTTGATAGAGAGAAAGCACCACTTTTAAATCATTTCTCTTTCTATATGATAATAAAAGCCATAAGAGAGAGAATTCTCCTTGTGAAAGTTTTCCTGTCTTGGGCTGATATGGACACTTCCCTGCCCAGTGGAAATGGGCCCTGTCACCCTCACACTATGCCCATCTAGCACTCAGACATTCCAAGTGGCCCCTGCACCACCACCCAGAACAGCTCCTGCCCACTGGGTGACTCGGCCACTTGGCAGTGGACAGGCTACTTAGCAATGGGGATTCCCTTCTCCAGAGGCAGCTGTATCACACCAGCATGTACCCAGATGGACACAGTATCCATGGGGTTTAATTATACATGCTAATATTCCCCTTCCTTGACATGAATAAGCTAAAGGTGAAAGGTTAATATGGTGACGAGAAGAAAAACCACTGTGGAATCAGAATGTTTTAGATTATCTTGTTGAGGAAAATAATGGTCATGTTCTCCCTCACAAGACTATAACTGTGGTGACATATAGCCAAAAAGGCTGGAGGGGAGAGAACTGTAAAATACTAGAACATTGTAAGGTACATAGCTTCTACCTGGCAGGGAAATTTGTCCTCTGAGTGAAAAATTGAACAGATTGCTTGACTAGTTACCCAAATATTTGCAACCATACTGCAACTGGATCCCACGGAAAATAAAGTTTCTTCTTAGAGTTGTCATCATCAAATAGTATTTACTAATGGCCTCTCTGTTTGTGGGGCAGTCTGGGTTGTAGGTAAGATAACATGTGCAGTCATTTATACCAGAAACAGAACGTAACATAGGAATAAAAGAGGTGGGCACACTATCCCAACCTGCACACACTCTTCCTAGGCATCTCTCTGAATTCTTCTGCTCACTATTATAAAGGAAGGTCTGGAACCCCTCTGCCACACCCATACCCCATGTCCCCTGCCCTGCAGCCTGACCCTCATCCCTACTGTGTCCAAACCCCTGCCTGCCCCAGTCCTGAAGCAGCCCCAGCCAAAAAGGAATCTATAACGAAGGTGGAGCACATGAAATTCCTTTCAGAGTTCTTGCCTGGTTTCTGGGAACACAAGCGAATACAAATTTTCATGGCTATATTAACAGATGCAGCTATGCGACAGGGAGATGATAATACAACAAGAGCTCTTTTGAGTCGAGGATTTTTAAATCTCAGGCCTTAGTGTGGGAGATGGAGAAGCAGGGTTAAGAAAGCAAAAAGGGTGGTCAGAGGGGTGAAGGCTAAAAAAGGAAAAGAGGTGCAGAAGTGCTGGCCCTGGGGATGTGCGCTGGAAAAGCCCTGTCACCCCCACGCTCCACCCCCTGCTGGGGTGGGGGGGGGCGGCGGCTCAGCAACAACCATTCAGGAATATGGGCTCAAGAATTTGTAAACTGCATGTGGAATTACAAAATAAAAAGAATGGTGCTTACTGGTCAAAGTGTGAGTGTAACACAGTTACCATGAGAGAGACTGTTAAAAGCAAGTTCTCTTTGCAGCTGGGAAAGAACAGCTTTCCACAGCTGCATACAGTTACTTCAGACTCTGTCCTGCTTATATGGTCAACAATACCACTACAAAGCCTCTAAGCTTCACAAAATCTAGACCTTCAAGAGAAGACATCTTTGCGGATAGAAACATGTCACATTTTTACCTTACTAAAATGATCTACTCCGTTTCTATAAGAAATAGTTTTGGTGTTCCAAGTATCTCCAATTCTGAGTTTTCAAGTGCTAAAAAAAAGTCTAATTCCTTATTTAGATTTAACTTACCCCCAGTCATGGGTTTTATTCATATATAAAGACAGTTGCTCACGATACATATGGCAATGAGGAAAGTGATTTAGCCGTTATTGTAAGCCCATTGCTGGTCGCATTCATTATAAGTCATGTAAAATGATTCTTTGCCATTAGCTAAAGTGCAGAATGCTACAGCAAATATAGAAATCAGAGGGGTCAACTCCACTAGGGAGGTATTATTCAATAAATCAGGTTTCACAGGCTTTATATCTCTGAAAATTAAATAGTACTCTGATAATATAAGTGAATTCAGGCTTTTCTTTTAACATTAAGCAAATCTGCATTTTTATTTAATTTTTGGAATTATGGAAAATGTGATAGTGCTCACAAGCAACAAAAGAAAAGAGATAAATTGGACCACATCAAAATTGAAAACTTCTGTGTTGCAAATAATACCATTAAGAAAGTGAAAGACAGCCAGCAGAACAGGAGAAAATATTTGCAAATCATATATCTGAGAAAGGACTCATGTCCAGAATATACAAGGAATTTTTACAACTTAAGAATAAAAAGACAATCCAATTTAAAAAGTAGGAAAAGAATGCGAATAGACAATTCTCCAAAGAAGATATACAAATGGCCACTAAGTGCATGAAAATATGCTGAACATCATTAGTCATCAGGGAAATCCAAATCAAAACCACAATGAAATACTAGTTTATATCATTAAAATGGTTATAATAAAAACAAACAGGAAAAAAACAAGTTTTGGCATGGTTGTAGAGAAACTGAAACCCTCATCCATTGCTGGTAGGGATGTAAAATAGTACAACTACTTTGGAAAACTGCTTGGCAGTTCCTCAAAATGTTAAACATAGTTACTATTTGACCCAGCAATTCCATTCCTACGTATATATCCAAGAGAAATAAGAAACTAAGTCCACACAAAAACTTCTACGTGAATGTTCACAGTAGCAAAAGTTGGGACACAACTCCAATGTCCTCAACAATAGATGAATGAATAAAAAAAATGTGGTATATATCCATACAATGGAATATCATTCAGCCATAAAAGGAATGAAGTACTGATCCATGTTACAACACAGAAGAACCTTGGAAATGTTACACTAAGTGAGAGAAGCCAGACACAAAAGACCATAGATTGTATTACTTCATTCAAATGAAATGTCCAGAATAGGCAAATCTAGTGAAACAGATTAGCGGTTGCCTTGGTTTGGGGTGGTATTGGTGGGGACACAGTGACTGCAAATGCATAAGAAGTTTCTTTTTGGGACACTAAAAATGTTCTGGAATTAGTTTTAGTAATGGTGCCACAACTCTGTGAATATACTAAAAAGCATTGAATTGTACACTTTAAATGGGTAGATTTTATGATATGTGAATTATATTTCAATAAAGATGTTATAAAAAATGGGATGGTGCATTTAAAAAGTCAGTTTAGAAGTCCCCTCTAAAGCATAACAATTTAAAATACATAGATTCTTAGAAAAGCAGAATACAGGATTCAATAAATTTCTCCAAGTACTTAAAAAAAAAAGTTCAAATGAAAAAAGTATTTTTCAATTTTGGACTGATCAGACTGTGTCATTTTGTCAAATTCTTAAGTACCATGTATTTGAAAATGTGATAAACAGATGTTAATAAAATTAGTAAATAATTTTCTACAGATATTTCTAAGTTACTCTTTAACTTTTTTACATAGCTTTATATGCTTTTTTTTTTTTACATAGCCAATATATCTACATGTTCACTTTAGGCGTGAGCTCTGCTTTCAGCCTTATGTAAGCAAGTAGAATCACAAGGAACCAGGTAAAACCAGGTACAACTTAGCCTCACATCTTCTCTACCACTTAATTTGATAACTTGTATGTCTGAAGGAGGCAAAGGTGAGATGACACTAGTATAAAACTAAAACACCTATTTTTCATCCTTATAATTATCGAAGTCACACTGCTTATAAAGTTTGCTAGACTGTAATTTTCCAAAGGAGAAATACCAAATAGAACAGTGAATAATTTTTGCCCTAAGAAATTATTTTGCTAAAATCTCTAATTTATCTCAAGAAATTCTTTAGAAGAGTCTCCAACATGGTCTTAGATTATGTTGAAGGGAGGCACGGAAAGGTTCTTCTCCTAAAAGAATGCCAACATTGCCCAGAAATAATCATGAAATTTAACAGCAAAGAACACTGAAAAAAGTAGTATTATCTGAGGCTCACAGCCAAGACTATCCTGATTTATTAGGTACATGTGCCCTTCTAAAAAAAGGTTCCCAGATACCATTATTTCATAATAAATTAAAAAGAATCTTCACTGAAAAGAGATGGTTCTTTTTAAAAAGTAAAATGTACATTTAGCTTTGTTCTCTGTCAGCTTCACCTTAAAGAATTCTTTTCAGATGGACGAAACTTATTTTTCCAATTAACCATTTCCTCAGCATAGTGCTTTTCAAACCTTAGCTGTCAGAATCACTGGAAGGATTATAAAAACACAGATAACTGGACCCACCCCCAGAGTTACAACTAGGTCCCAGGGTAGGGCTCAAGAATTTGCATTCCTAACACTTCCCTATCCCACCATCCCATGATTATCCTGTCCGTCCAGGGATGGTACTTTGAGAAGCACTGCCCTAGCAACTTAAAAAGTTGGGGCTGGCTAGGCAAAGTCCCCCCTGAAAGGAAAGGCAAACTGCACTCAAAAGCCAAAACACATTTCCATTCAATGTTGAAATAACAGCAATTACCATAATCTGTTCCCGGACCTTTTGTGGTTCATACGTGTTGTTCTATCTTCCTATTTTATACCTCACCCAGGATTCACCTCTCGAGATTCTTTTCCCTCCCAGCAATCTGACACGGCTACACGACAGCAGCCATGTCTGCCCAGCATGTCTGACCAACATGCCCCTACCCCAGACTTAGGGAAAATGTCTACTGTTGGGTCCCAATAGAAGTTGAGGTATGCAGCTGGAATTTGGAATTGGGATTAAGACATTTCTGTTTGGCTGCTCTTTTGAGCAAGAGATAAACCTAGAAGCTGTTGGCAATTCCCATTTTCTACCACATAGACTGGGTAACAGAAAAAGTCTATCTGTCCACCCAGAGAGAAGCAGGGACTGAGGGGACGACTTCCCGGGTTCCATATGATCCTCTAGCCTCTGGCTTCCACAGGTGACTGAGGCCCCACCTGCCCTTGGGATCCATAAAAGCAATCCCAAACCTGCATCTTCTATTAATATTAAATTCTCCTATCGTGCCTAAACTACCTGAAAAGGATTTCTGTTATATATAACCAAAGGGGCTTTAAAACTGAATAAAATCAGTGGGTCCCTTTCCTCTCCACTTGAGTTCACCTCAGAGATTAAACTCACCTTAAAACATCATTCTACCCAAGGTTTCCTGCTTCTAAGTATCTCATAGCTGAAGTTCTATCTTATTTAGGTGATACCCTAAACCCCACATCAATATGTACTTCAAATCTAGGGCCTGCTTGGATTCCTATACAAGAGGCAATTATAATTTATATGCCTTTCCAGGACTAGGCAGGAATAAATGAATATAAACTAGAAATAAATACAAATTCATTGGGCGAACACAGAAATTTAAAAAACCAATACACTTGTTTCAAATTAAGATCTAATACAAAGTTTTATTTACCATGTTACAGAAATTTAAATGTTTCATTTTTCATTAATGTTTCTGGATAACTCCAGCTTTCCAGCTACATACTTTTTTCCAGTGGAATTCATATTTTTAAATGGCATTCTTATTTGTTACTTCTGGGTTTGCCCGACTGTACATGGCACATTTTATATACGCATTCCCACGTAAACATGTGACTCTCCAAAGAAAGAAGAGGGCACGTTTTTCTTTATCTCTTTGCGTCTAGCTGTTTCTCTTAAAGGACAAGAGACAAAGCAGATAAAACTTTGTGTCACTTTTGGCATTATGTCACATCTGCGATAACATATCTATCCCGTAAGTTTGCAAGGTGATTAGACATTGCAAAGCCAGAATTTAAAGGTACCTTGAATGTCTGACATTCTCTAATGTTATATATCCTCTGTACTGAATTATGAGATTTTAGCCACCTTAAATGAAGACCTCTGGGAATTATCTTTGGCAACCATATGCTTAGCAGAAAAGTCTGATGATTTTGGCTGCCTTGTATCACGTAACAACAGGTAGTTGCAGACTTCCAGTGGTTTCTGCAGAGTGGGTTGCTTGCTTTATGGCAATCAATTTATTTGGCCCAGCTGTCAAGTACTCAACTTCCCAATTAACAACTGGAAATAGAACTTGAACCATGGGAAGGAAGAAAACTGAGATTTTCCCAAAGACACAGTTAAATGAAAAATTTAGCCTAGTCCCTAACTCATCTGTGTTTTCCCCATAAAACATAAATGTCAATTTGGAAAACAATATACCTACAGAGGTTTCTCCACATAGAAAAGTTTCACATGATATTTGGCTAGGCCATGTGCCAAGCATCCCTCCTTAAGGAGTTAACATGAATTAATTTAAAATTAGAAATGAAGCAGCCAAAATTGTTGACTAGTTTCCTCTTATTATTTCAATGAAAAGACTGAAGAGGTAAGTCACAGCTTCTAATCTCAAAGAAATAAGTAACAGAGAAGAAAACACCTTTTATTCCACAGCTTAGCAGTTCCTTGGGTCAAAATTGAAATAAGGAAAAGTATGCTCCATGCATTATCCTTGCATAACTCATTATCTCCACCCAACTCTTCCTGACCAAAAGGATTTTCCCCAGCGTGATGGGAGACTATAAACAAAAATCAGCAGGCAGGAAGCAATAGGGACTCCTGTTCACGAGAATGCCCACAACAAGGCTTTAGGGGTATCAGCCAAGGTGAACATGCAGCAGCCCTGACTTGGTACACAGAAGCTTTGGGAAATGAGTTATGACTCTTGTTGATAGAGGGACAGAAATGATCATGGAAAAGGGAGTCTGAAGACACTAAGTCCTTTACTTGGATGTCTTTCAAGGCATGAACACCGAAATTGTTAAAATTACAACTTGAGGAAAGACAGCACATGAAGTTTTGTCCTAACATCTTCTTTCTTGCAAGAGCACTGACCTATCAGTGATTAGAAACTCTAATATCCACTTAAAACCTAATAAAGGGTGAGTCTTCTTTATCTTGTGGCTTAGGAATGAAAAGACGTTTGTTTTTAAGTTACATGCCTATTTTTAGGACTAACTTAGAAACCTCCTCTCCATTTACCTGACCATAGGCTGTTAGACTGTAGCAGTACTAAATTCTAAGTGCAAATCACTTAAACAGATTCCACCGTCCTGGATTACTTCTGACTAGACTACAGCATCTAAGGGTCAGGACTGTGATGTACATTTCTTTGACCTAAGTCTCTCACGCACTAAATGCTGGGAAATTTTTTTCTGGGCAAAAAAGTAATTGTCAGTCTTCAAAAAGTTTTTGTTTCCACATCACAAAACAAGGGTAGATGCCCTTTGGAAATATGACCACGTCATGCATTCAACTATTGTTGAACCCCACAGCTTATGTCCTCAATGAAAGTCAACATACACATTTAGAAGGGCCATTGCTGTCCACATAGTATCATTAAATGTTTATTGCTGCATAGCTGTATTCTATTTGAGCGATCTCATTATTATCTAGGAAATGATTTCATACTTCAGTGTCTCAAATGGAGTCATCCAGAGGATTAGAGTAAAATATTTTCTTTAAAGACCATCTCTCCTGAAATCTCATTTTTGCACATTCTTTTTCGGTGCCACTCCAGCCTCCTGTGCTCACAATACTGGCTGCCCAGCAAACTCTAAACTAGGAATATTATACACTAGAATCTGACCATCAGGAGGGGCACAGGGGTCACTGTCGGATGAGAGTTCAAGTCACTGGAACATAAAAGCATATTCCATGGAGGAAGAATCAGAGCTGTGTG
The DNA here is from genome assembly GCF_000956105.1 of Propithecus coquereli. Lineage (NCBI taxonomy): Eukaryota > Metazoa > Chordata > Mammalia > Primates > Indriidae > Propithecus > Propithecus coquereli. The sequence continues at coordinate 369,460 of NW_012152507.1, forward strand.
ATTTCTTTGAATTGATCAGAAAAACAAAAGATGAATTACTCTGTCACTGAGATCTTTTCACACAAGAGGGAGGGTTCAAATATACGAAAATATATTGGCTTAAACGTCCTTTTTAAAAACTTTCAGCTTTCAGAAATCTCTTGCTAGACCTCCCATCTGTACAGGAGGAGTTGCAACATCACTGCAAAGTTTAGGAAATGGGGTTACAATAAGGATGTAATGATTGCATTATGCTTTATCTGTAACAAATCATGTTCCCCTGAAGTTCCAGAATGCTTTGAATTAACATCAAAGGAAAGAATTCTTAACCCCACCAACTGGCAAATACAGGAATTTCAACTGTTCTGATATAATGACTCTAAGTAAATTACTATTAATTTCTTGCTTTCCAACCTACTAGTCAACCAGAAACACAGTCAGAATTGCTGGTGAAATTACAGAACGCAGAGGAGTCTCTCTAATGCATTTCTTGCTTTCATCCTCCAAGCACAGCAAGTTCCAAACTAAAAACAGCTTTTGATTCATATTAGCATTTTAAATATAGTTTCTAAAAATTACCCGTAAGAGGCAGTGAACTAAGGATGGGATATGACTTGACAAGTATTATTATTGATATAACTTTTCTTTCCATGTTCTGAAAGTCAAACCTTTGAAAGACACTATATTTTTACCTATTGTGGAAGGGATGGGACAGATAGGAGATAGGGTGGGAAAAAAATCCAAAATACATGAATTTCAAATTACAGTCCATTTTTCCTACATTTAATAGCCTGGGATTACATTTAGACACTAGTAAAGAATTATTCAAGGGGTGGAGGAAGGGCAGTAAAAAAATTTTGATTAAAAATTAAAAAAAGAAGTATTCATTCATCCTTAGAACAAATTATTATAATACTACATTATAAAATTCTCTACCCATAAAATCTCTTGTTGCTAGTCTATCGATAATTACTTCAAGTGCCATCACAACTGCTTAAGAAGTTAAAAAAAATATTTGTAATGCTCCTTAAAGACTATAGCATCAATACACACAAACTGCAGGGTCCTCTATTGGGAAAGAATAGATATTTTGATCAACTAGCAGAAGAGCTCTGAATATCATTACAATCCATCTAAAATTATGGCCTGCCCTACATCATCTTAGAAAGCAGCAGTGGTTTCCAAAAATTTGCAGTAATACTCAGGAAAAGGTTGTATTTAATAAGATAGGTATACAGCTAATATGCACAAACTCATATACACAACACAGGAATTTAAGCCAAGTAATCTGATCATTCCTTGAATTCAGTGCAATAATGTGATATTGCTGCCATTAGGTTAATTATAACTCATGCAGGAAGTAGTCCAGTTGGCAGGCAAATGAAATGATCAGAATGTGAATATTTTAGAATAAATCAAGTACCTGAGAGTTTCATGAGAAGTTCAGATGCTGCTTTGACTGACATATCCTGCCTTAGCACATTCCCCTTCCCTTCCTGGGACTTAAGTGTGTCCTCAGAGACGCTTGGGGCTGACACTTCAGATTCCGGGCTGAACACATAGCTGGACCGAGGCAAAGTGGTGCTTAGGGTCTCCTCTTCCTTAGGCTCCTCTTTCACTTTAAAATTAAGATTCATGGGCTCCTTCTGATTTGCAGCTGTCAAAAGAAAAAAGGGATTATATATACATAAAAGGTCACTCCCTCTTTTAGCTGCCCCATACTTAATGAAGTAGGGAATGCACAATCACATTGTGCCAACAGCCAGAGGGACCACAACCAAAATAGGCTGGGCCCTGGGCACAAAAACACTATATACTCCACAAGCCTAGGACTCTGAAGAGTGTGGGCTTCTAAATCTTTTGAACCTATAATATTTTAAGAAGTGTTGTCTCTACAAAATGTCTGGGCATTTTCTCTTTGGTTTCCCTAAATGTCTTCTTTCCTGTGAATGCCAATGACTCCCTGACTTATTAGCACTCTCCCCACTTAATCCTATTATAGAATAATGCTTTCGGGCAATTATTCTGCCATAAAATATTGAATAAAAACATGAGTCAGAGGCAATACCCAAAGCAAAAACCTGGGGTGTGGTGCTAAGGTGAGGATGGAGAATGTGCCAAAGAGAAAAGCTCAGACTAGAGCTATACTATACTTGCCTTATTATAAGCCGATGCTACTGACCCATAAACAGTGGGGCATGTACTTGGCATTGTTCTTCTGGTCACAGAGAATAGATCCTTGTCTGTAGCCCAAGTCATCTCTGAGTTCAAAAGGGGTTGATTTTTCCTCAAGAAAACGTTTTATTTGGGAATAATTTTAGATTAACAGAGAAGCTGCAAAGATGGTTCAAAGAGTTCCCATATATCCTTCACCCAGTACTCCCTAATGTTAACATCTTACATAACCATGGTTCATTTGTCAGAATTAAGAAATTCACATTACCATGAGCTAAACTCTAGATTTTATTCAGATTCACCAGTTTTTCCACTATTGTCCTTTTTCCATTTTTAGTACGGTTGGTTGGTGTGAAGTGTGTGGTCAGGGTAGAACGAACTGGCCTATTATGGGATGGATTCTGTGGCTCAGCTACCTACACTGTACCAGGCCTTCCCCACTGGGCTACGCACTACCCAGAAAAGACCAAGAAAATAGAAACAAGCACCCTCTTCCACCACTTTTCACTGTCACAGGCATCTCGCTCCCCTTTAAAGGTCCACGTAGGAAGAACTGAAGGTTGGTTATATTTGGTGTGTCTGCCTTTTGAGTAAGAGGATCTCATCCTAATACAGACTTTTTAGAAACACTTAAACTTGAATGAGCCTTAAGCTCATTCTATCTTAGCAAACAAAAAGATGAAAATAAATCCCCAAAGCAAACACATATCACCCCTTGCCCACTACCTACTCCAAGCCAACACACAAAGCACAAAGTCCTTTCTGCCACCTCATGCCCCTCTAAGAATGTACATTCTGGAATCACACATGTCATGTTCACACAGACAAGCATATTTGGAAACTGGACCCCAGAAGGCTAAAGTAACATTTGGAAGTTTCACTACCAGAAAGATACAGAGCTGGGACCAGAACCCAGGTCCATGAGCTGCCACCTGTGTCCCTTACCTGCCTCCACACGACTCCTCCACTTCTGGCCCTGTGTTATCACAAAACTTGAATGTAAACTGACCTTCAAATCTTTGCTCAAATACCATCCTGTTCAAATTGCAACCCCCACCCCTACAGTACTCCCAATCTCTCTTACCCTGATATAATCTTTGTTTTTCACCCCAAAATACTTATCACCTAATAACATACTGTTATGGACTGAACTGTTCATATGTTGAAGCCCTAACTTGCCAATGTAAATATATTTGGAGTTAGGTTCTTTAAGGGGTTAATTAAAGTTAAATAAGATCATAAGGGTGGAGCCCTAAGCCAATGTAACTGGTTACATTGAAGAAACAGAAGAATAAGAGAGAGACAGACCAGGGGTGCATGTGCAGAGAGGAAAGGCCGTGTGCGGACACAGTGAGAAGGAGGCCACCTGTAAGCCAAGTACAGAGGCCTCATGAGAAACCAAACTCGCCAACACCTTGATCTTGGGTTTCCAGGCTCCAAAACTGTAAGAAATAAAATCTCTGTTGTTTTGGCCACCCAGTCTGTGGTATTTTGTTATGGCAGCCCTAAAAGACTAATCACATACCATATAAATTTTTTATTTATTATGTTAACCATTTATGGTCTGTTCCCTCAACCCCAAGGAAGGCTTCATGAAATCAACAACCTTTATTTTAACGCTGATGTATCTCAAGTGGCTAGAACAGTGCCTGGCACATTGTAGGTGCTCAATATATATTTGTTGCATGAATAAAATATGTTGGCTCAAAATTAGTGACATTTGATGGCGTTCCAATATTACCTGTGGTTGACAAAAAGTGAGAACTCCAAAATATCCCACCAAAAGTGATCAGGAATGCTTTCCTTGGATCTAATCATTACACTGGGGATAAGACCTTTGAGATAAAGGCTATGCCACCTAGACCACAACGCTTACTGAAATGTCTGAATAATCACTTGGATTCTAGCGCTACTAAAGGAGGAGCCCAGAAAAATCTCAAGGAAAGTGCTTAAAATCTAGCCCTTTGGAGATAATGCCACATGAATCTGAACCAAAAACGGAACAATGACAGGCTCCAGAGCAATCCTTAAGTAAATATTTCTGACCTCTATGATAAATGCTGCTCCTAAGAGGACTTTGTTTATTTAGCACACTTCTCCCCTTTGCACCTCTTAGCCACTTCCTGTGGGTTTGTCACCTTCTTAAACTTGCTCTCTCCCTTCTAGAACCCTTTGTAAAATCCTTTTCCAAGAGCATCCTACATTTCCAAGAGCATTGTTACAACAGAGTAATTAAATAGTGTGTGCTTATTAAGTCTGTGACTTTGATTCTTTGGGAAAGCATAATTAGAATGAATGGTTATGTATTTTAAAAATGCCTCAGTGTTGTATCTTTTATTTAAAAATATTTGAAAATTCTAAGATGATGCTAGGGAAGAGATAAGAAACTACTGAGGCCCTAGAAGCAAATTCCAATTTCTAGTGAAGTCAAGCAGATGCTCTCTGAACATGTAAGTGGCTTCTAGAAGCATTAATCAGAATATATACTCTATGAGACTTAAGAAAAAAAGATATTTAGCATCGTTAGCACAACCTGGATTTAACAGAATTTCAATAAGACACTTAAAAAACAATAGGCAAGCTGTATATTGCTGGATTATAAATTTGCAAGGCACTACATACCTGGTTTTCATTCTGACAATATCAAGAATGGCATAAAACTGTAATGTGCTAGGGAAATGTTATTTACATTTCCCAATGACATATCAGAAAAACATGTGGAAAACACTCATTTGCCCAAGGTTTAATTTTCCAAACATTTGGGTCTGAATAGAAGATGTAAAAATAGAAATATGAAGCCTAACCTGCTTTTTTTCAATTACCAAAAATATTTACATTAAGAATAGTACATAAAGCCTATATTTTAAAATTAATATGACTGAGTAATTACCATCTTTTTAATTATCCCACTTTAAAAAAAATCCACATGTGCAGAGACAAGTAGAATTAAAGATTTCTTTTTCTTCTGGGAAATTGCTAATAGAAAAGCAACAATTTATGACCTCTTAGCACTACACAGCCTTTACTTCACTCCTACTACTAACACAAAAAGATCTGTGCACATAGGGAACTCAACTTGCAAAGGGCTTTCACAGCACCTGTCTTGACTTCTGTTTATGTATCTTAAAGCTTCCAGTTACTTCACTTTCAATGCAGTGAGGAAGCCCCCCTAATCAAGGGTCCCCTTCTTTAGCTGTTTGTTCCAAACACTTTAGGACATGAGCCACTCTAATTATAAATTATGTATATCTCTCAGTTCACATACTTAATGGAGTTGGATTGCCATTTAAAGGAAACAAATGAGCTTTTTTTATGATTTATAAAGGATTCAAGATAAAGGTGAATGCAGGAAAGGAACTGGAAAGCTGCTGGGATAAAATGATTCCAATTTTCCTATTCTAATAGGCACACATTAATGAGTTGTAAAAGTAAATCCCCTCTTTATGGCAAAGTGTCATCAGTTCACATCAAATTCTTTCTAAGCCCCCTACCCCACCAGGAAAATTCTATATAACTTCCTTCAAGATGATTATTTGTTTTAACGATGCATACAACTAGCACTTAAATAATTACACAGGGACTGAGCCTCCCAACAACCACAAGAGATAGGTATCATTACTATCTTCATTTTACAGGTGAGGAAACTAAGGTCCCAAGAGGGTAACAAACTGACAGCCCCAAATCACAGAGCTAATACACAAGAGACAGTAGGCTTCAGAGCTTCCAAGCCCTTTCCTTTCTTTCCAAGTCACCCAGGTGCCTTTAAGAAGAACACTAACCTAAGCATTTGGACTATGGGCTTCGGAAAATAAGTGATGTGAAGTGAATTAAACACTTTTAATGAGAAAAAGAAGGGTGGGTGTCATCTGATGGGAAGGTATGCAGGAAGGAATCTGGTGAAGATTTGACTAAGAGGATGAAAGAGCAGGAACAGACTGCAACGTGAATGCTTCTGTTTTACCCTGTCATTGGTTCCCTCTGGTGAAGGAAAATGACACCTTTCCTTGAGATTAATAAGACAGAGCGCTCTTTCAGTTCAGAGTATGGCAATTTTGTAAATGCTGAACTGCTCCATGAAAAAGCAAGGCCACTGAGATTTTATTTACTACTTCACCCTAAAACAGAGCCAAAGACTCTTGAACCTGAAAGGGACCACAGATCAATGATTTTCAAACAGTGTTACAAGGAACCCTAGGACATGATTCAGGGGTTCCAATAAATATTTGTTCAAATTTAAGTTTTTAAAATTATTTTTAGTAATTTTAGATTATATATAAAATGTAAACACATTGGAGACCACTAATGTGTTAATTTGTGTTAAGTTAATTCAGTTTTGAGTAGCCCTTGTAATGCAATTTTTCCCTGCTATCATAGGAGTGCTAGAGTTCTAGTAAAATATCATTAACAAGGAAGTGGCTGGCATTGTACCAATCTTTCAAAAAATTCAGGCCTGTGTATGAGTCCATGTAAAACTGTACGATTATAGTACTGCTAGAGTCTGTCAGTGGTTCTCAACCTCGGCACCATTGACATTCTGGACTGGATAATTTGCTGGGAGGAGGTGTAGGTGTGGGGAAGCTGTCTGGCACACTGTAGGATGTTTAGTAGCATCCCCAACTTGTATCCACTAGATGCCAGTAGCATCTCCCAGTTGTGAAAACAAAAAATTTCTCCAGACATTGTCAACTGTCCCCTGGGTACACCTCCCTTAAATTAAATGGCAGGGCAGGTCCAAATGTGTCTGCTTTGGTGCAGCTTCTGACCGTAGCTACCAGATAGGCAGACACACAGACGTAAATATATAGATGTATCTGGATCTGTCATTTATTGAGCACATAACATGGGCCAGGAAATACACTAAGTATTTACCTGGATTAATTTATCTGATCCTCACAACCACCCTTTGAGGTAGGTACTGATATTATCCCCATTTTGCAGATGAGGAATCTGAGACCTCGAGAGATTTCCCAAACAGTTAATTGAGTAATAGCCAAGTAGTTAGTATGGAATTACAGATGGCTTTAGTGCATATTGTGAGTTTTGAAGACTTCTCATCTGTCATTTATTATAAGGAATGGGGGCAGTTGCTAAATGTTGTCAACTTTGAAGTGAAAACTTGTATTATTGTATTCTTCCTTAATTGAAGGGATCCAGAGATTACAAAATGAGTTGTTAAAAATCTGTTCCCATTTGCTACAACTTCCCTGTGTGAAACAGTATCTGTATTTTTTCAAACTGCAATCAGCAAAATAAATTTAGAAATATACTAGATGATACCATTGCTATGAAGACTATAACCCTTTATAACACTAGAGTATCATACTTTGTGCTTGTTAAATAGCAACTATTTTTTTCTAATTGCTTCGCTTTTAAAATAAATGCGTAAATGTAACAAATGTAAACTTAAAAATAAAGTTATATTAAAAAATACATCTTATATATGTTTTATATATCGAGTCTACAGTTAAGATTTTATTTGAAAAAATGGACTCAAAACAAAATGAAAACCATTACTGTTTTCCACTCCCTGATTTTACAATAAGAAAACACAGGCTCAGAGAATGATACAACCTTTTTAAAACCACACAGCTTGTTACTGATAGAACCACAATCAGAGCCTATCTTTCCAGACTACAAGCCAGTGCTATTATATCTACTCAGTTCCCTTGGTAAGGAGTATGTAAGCACGTATAAACAGGCTGGGGACCTGAGAGTTTTCAACAATTTGAGGTGCTTTGGGTGAAAAAAATAAATTGCCTTCTGAAATCATAAGAAAAGCCAACATTTAATTAAATAATAATTAATAACAGTTGAGTATTACTTTTAAATGTTAAGTGTATTATATTCAAATGGAATGTTTAAAACTTACTAAATATTCTTAAATCTTGCTCTTTAATTTGCCTTAAATTATTTTATTATTAGTGGTTTGTGAAATTTTAACCATTTCATATTTCTCATGAATCCCCACCTGAGCTAGTCCTTGGTCACACTTCAGGATCTATGTACCCAAACCCAAACTGCAAAAGTCCCCTATGACAGCCACCATTATAGACAGTGTCCAAGGGGTAACCTCAGTCAGTGGTGCCTCAAGAACTTTAAAATAAATAAATAAGGTTTTTCTCCACGAACTAAACTACTACAACCAACACATAATGAGCAAAAGTAGCCATCTGCAGTAATCCACTTAACAGACAGGATATCTGCCTTGTCAAAAGCAGGAAGGACAAGTCCTGGAAAACCGATCAAGCCTTGAGTAAATGTGAAGCGAAAGCTCTATTTTAAATTTGTACTATTAATACATCCAAAGAATGAAATGTATGAACAGCAATGAAGTGATTTGCATGGAGACTACAAGAAAGAAAATCTAAAGATTGGATAACGTATTTCCAAGGCTTCTTAGGGAAGTTCATGACCACCTTCCCAAATGACATCTCCTCTTGACTATTACATTTGTCATTTTAAATTAATATGCTGATAGATTGGTTTGTAACATTAATATGTTTACAGATCGGTTTGTAAATGATTTTTGTCATTGTGGATGATTACACAGAGGGTCTGAAGAACTCTGGGCTGTGGCAGACTATGAAATGGCCACAGTCATTCCCCCTGAAGACCCACCCTTTGCAATGTGACTTCCCAGGAGGCAGAAGATATATATGGAGCTCCCTGCTTCAAACTAACAGACCCCTGGAACAGCATGAGTGAAAGCAGAAAAACAGAACTGAGGGGAGTATGTCCATGAGCTGGTGAAGACTATGAACAGTTTTCTTGGGAGGAGCAGGGAGATGGGTTACTCAGCAGAAAGTAGCCAGCCAAGCAGGGGCATAACCTGATGTACAACGTACTAGAAGAAGAGTCCATCAGAAATGCTGAGGGGTTGGGGGTCAGGGGTGGCCTGGGTGGGAAAGGCACAAGGGAGACAGCTAGAGGGGCGAGCTGTCTAGGTGTGAGGCTGCATGTGAAGGATGGACTGCAGATACATTTTGAAGACACAAAAAATTTAACCAGATTAGAGACTGAAAGTGCATGTGTTAGAAATGATGCCATGATTTGAAGCCAAGGAAAATAAACAGGGAAGCAGACGGAGGTCAAAAGACAGTTTGCTCAACTGAGAAAAAAAAATTAGGTAATAGCTAATTAAGTGGTCATGAGCCAAGCCTGTGCAGTTAAGCAGAGCTGAATCTTTGCTCTGTCCCTCATAGCTGAAACCTTTAAGCCTCAGCTTCCTCATCTATAAAATAGGTTTAATATTATTGACCCTATAGGGCTGTGGTGAGGCTTAAATGAGAACTCACACGAAGTGGTTGGCACAGTGCCTGACTGACTGTAAGCACATTTGATTAATTATAGCTCTTATAATAATAGTAGTAGAAGTAGTAACAATAATAGAAACAGTAGTAAAAAGAAGAAAGCGGACTTCTGTGAGAAGGAAGACAATAGCCTAGCTTTGTTTTTATGGAAAAAATAGGCTTTGATAAATTTTCCCAAGGGTCTATCATGATAAAAAATTATTGTGATGGCAATTCTAGAACTAGGTACACTGTTATCCAGCCCAGTAAAGAAAGAAAAATTCTGGATTCCAGACATGATCTCTTTACAGTTATTTACCCTGAGTCCTGGTTTCCTTATCTACAGATTCATTGTAACATATTTGGAAATACGCTACACAATGTAAAGCTCTACAGAAATGTAAATTGGTCTTATTGTTACCACTCTACTTGTACTAAATAATTCCTGAGAAGCTTAAAAGTATTAACACAACTTCTAAAGATGTCTGACATACAACATTCAGAGAGTGGCTCCCATGCTGGAGATTCTGGCTAATTCCACGACAAATAAGAAAGGCAGATAACAGAGCCAAGTTCCTGTTGCTTCTTTACTCAGTAATTTGGGGTACAGACAGCCTGGGGAAGGGAATGCTGGAACCACACTGCCTTGATCAGAACCCCAGTTCTGCCACTTACTAACCTGGGCTAGACTTTTAACCTCTCTGTCTTTCAGTTTCCTCATCTGCAAAATGGGAATATTAATACTACCTACCTCCGGGGTTGTTATGAGGTTCAAAACAGTGAAATGGCACAGAGTAAACACTACATAAACTAAAAATAACAAGCAATGAGTAAATAGCATAAGGTCTCCATCCATGCAAGTTTCAACACCTGTGTGTCTAAGTAATCCAGGTCTCACTTACTTATAATTGCACCTGCCCCCTTCTGTGACTCAGATCGGTCCTTGTCTCATGGAATAGCAAGTCACTGAAAATCAGCAGAGTCACATTCTCCCTCTCATATGAATCACCAAGCTCAATAAAGTTCAGGATTTCAAAAGGGCATTCAGGCTGCCTGCATGTTTAAGGCCCCTAAATGCAGCTGCTCACATACGGAATTTTAGTCACATGATCAGTGAGGGCCCATCATGAGAAGAGCGAGGTAGGATTAAAGAGAAGGACCAAACCAAAGATGCAAAGGGAGCTGTCAAAAATAAACCAACCGGGGACGGCACACTCAGGCGTGGGGAGTAGAAGAGCCCCCTGGCTGCCGGAACTGCAGTCCTGGGGTGTGAGTGACACAAGGATGGCATTTACTTGGAAGAAGGCTCACTTGTTAAGATGTTTTACAGAAAGCGAATCAGAGTCACCAGGCAATGAGGACAACTTGGTTCAATGGGCATCTCCCGCCCCTTCTTCTCCAGCAGCACAAACAAAGGTAAAACACATAGGGAGCTGCCACTTATACATAAACTGCATTGTAACTACAGATCCATAAAATTGTGAGAAATAGATGGAAGTTGTAGAACAAAGGCCTATGGGACACTACAAGATGAGACACAAATAAGTTAACCAACACCTTTCATTTATACGTGAAAACCTTTGCTATTCTATGGCTGAATTACTGATAAGTCAGAAACCATTTAGCTTGTATCCACTTGTTCACAAACTTTTTCTCTGTGAGGCTAAAAGCAAGTTGTGGCTTTAAAAAGTCCATCTCTCCTAGTTAAAATTATTTTGGTCTCAATTTTATGAAATTAATATAATGTGGGAGACAGCACAAAAATTTTTGCTGGTTTCCAAATTAAAAATAGTTGAAATGACATATCTTTTATTTTGGCAAACCAGGGACAAAAAGATATTCCCGGCCAACAAGTGAGGTGCCAAGTTTCTGTCAACTGCTTGGTTATAATTTGGAGAGTTAGAATTAAATTTTATATCTTGAAAAGTGTAGTTTTCAGAAAAAGAAATGATGTAAGGCTGTTGCAGACTACTTTTAATCAAGCTTCTAATGATGACACTGCCAGCTCCTTGATGCTCTGGATTGAGCCTTGAGACTAACTGGAGAAATTCTCCTGTCACGAGGTCCCACAAGGAAGAACACAGGGCTCCATGAACACGACTCACCCCAGGCCTCTCCTTCATGTCAATTTTGACCTATGGTGAAAGCCATCTCACACCACCATGCCCCTTTTCACGGTCTGGGATGGAAAGCAAAGGAAGAGAATTGTACTGAAGAAAATCATTTCTGTGCTGAAAAAAACTGTTGCATGTACCAAGTTTATATTCTACATCAGGGATCCTCAGTCCTGTTACACATTAGAATCATTGGAGAATTTTAAAGAAAATACTAATGTCTAGGGCCTATCCCAGACCACTTAAATCATCATTCCAGGGCCCTGGCATTTTTTAAAAGCTCCCCAGGTAAGTCTAATGTGCAGCTGAGGTTAAGAACTGCTACTGGCTATGGGCGACACGGCACAGAATCGGCAGGAATTGCAGCTTTCCACCGCGGGGTGGGCGCCTCTCCCCTGAACACCCCCAGTCACGGGACTGCTAAATCACTTGCCCGGACATGCAATGATCTGCTATGTCTTCTGGCTTCCAAAAGCCAGAAGGATCTATGCAAAAATGTAGGGCTATAGCCCTCTAAGGCCTGCCTCACAGGTCGAAACCCTGGGCAAAATCTACAAAATTCTTTTTTCTATCAGCCCAGAAAGCCAGCAGTAGGGGCTGCCCATACACCTCCCTGAATCAACAATGATGCTGAGCCCGGGAAGCCTCAGTACTAGGGAGCAACGTTAATCTTGAAGGATCAAGGAATGTTAAGTGTGGGCTCAGTAAGAAGAATAGTTGATGGTTTGGAGAAGGCATTTTATTTCACAATCATGCACACTAAGAAACCTCCAAATGGATGGGGGTGGGAGGAGGATGGAAAGTCATTTTAAAACAGCATTCTACCCAGTGACTTTTAATCCCACTGGGTTCCATTCAGTCATCTTTATGCTTAGTTTTAGTCCAAGGAGCAAGAAAGACTCCCCTTAATAACCAGGCAAGAAAGCATCAAGTGTTTTCTCTCTCTCTTTTGGAAACAAGTAGGTGTCTCCATGCTTGAATTTGTCACTGTGCTCCAGTTTTGCAGACAGTGATCTGGCTGGCACAAAGACTCACAGACTCGGTGCCCACAAACAGCTGCACCCTACAGTACCAGCAGGTGCACGGATAGAGCCCAGTAAAAGAATCCAGTGCAAGAACAATGGCGCCGTTATGACACCCAGGGACAAGTCCCAAGGCTAACCACTACTGCCTACATTTAATGATGGGAAAAGCCAGAAACTCAGGCACACACAGCTCGCTGGGATTTGGCCTTTTTGTCCCTGAATCATATCCACAGACACAGCCAGGTAGAGCACCATAGTGAGAGCTGCTATCAATCGCATGGCTGGACCAACCAGAGAGTTAGTAGAATTTAAAAAAAAAAGCAAAAATCCCTCCAGAAAACGTATTCCTTTCCTTTTAACGTATCTTCCCCACTCCTGGGCTGCACTGCCACAGTCACCAAGTTTACATTTACATCCAAATATGCACACACACAAAAAAATTACTGATGCATCTCACTCCCTGGTGACTTTATAACAGGTTGCTAGGTAACAGTGCATACAAGTCAGGTTTCAGGACCTCCAGTAAGCCACCATAAAATAGCTGCATGGGCCTTTTGCATAAATAGTGTGCATTTGTTATCTGTTTTCTTATGCCAATTGATCAGTCAGTAAATATTCTGACTGCCAAACCATAAACAACCTCCCATCAACAGCTAACTGAAAAAACAGATCGCAGTATAAGGTTTTGGTGCACAGTTCTTCACCCCAACCTACTGACTGGCTTCTCTCCTCATGTCTCTGCTGTTTGCAACGCTGGCTCTAAGCAGCTGAGGGCTTCTCTTACGTTCCCTGAGATTGGGTCTGCAGCTAATTACAGCCTGACGTGGGCACTGAGAGCTGAGCCCAGCAGGCGTAGTGGATTATACACCAGCGTTTTACCTAAAAACCAAACCTTCCCTCCTCCCAACTCACCTTCCTCCCTGGAGCCCTGGGGTAAAGGTAGTAACACCTTACTAAGAGTTATTCACCCTCACTTAGTTTGTCCCCGTCTGTTAAGTCAGGAAATGTTCCCTTTTCTAAGCTATGCTAAGTGAAGTTTGCATTTGCACTCCTTCCCTTGGGATTGCACTGTAAGAGCCCAGAAAAGCAGCCCCCTTTGCTATCATATTGGCAGGAGAGACCACCAAGGAAAAACCAAAGTTCGCCTGGAGGTAAAATCCTAAGAATCAGGGCAACAAAGGAAAAACTGAAAACATGCGTTTTCCCTACATTTTCAAAAATTTTTAAATATAAAACTCAAAATATCTAAAAATCATATTTTCCCCTAGATTGGGATGGAAGAGGGAGAAGGTGGTGGGGGGCGGGGGAGCTGGCAGGTAAAGGAGTAGAGAACCCACTGTTCTTCAATGCTGCTGTCAGATGCATTTTAATTCCTGTGACTTGGCCACTTCCAGCATGGGACTTCCTCATTCCCACTGCAGGTGAGTGTGCTTCATTGTAACATTCCTTGCTCTCTTTCCCTCCTCAGCTCATTTTTGAGATGCCTCATTTTCCGTTCCCTATCTTTCCACATTTCTTCCAACTAGTGTCTCCCACACCTGAGGGGCAAAGACATGGGGGACATTCCAAAAGACCCTACTGAAGTGTCACAGAGCAAAGGGACTTCAGAGTGAAGCTGAACCTCTAATTCACCTGGCAATGACATTTAGTGAAATGCAACTCACAGTCCATTTAAAGGAAGGCGGTGACCAATTATTCTCTATTTAAAAGGGTACTGTCAATCTCCAAAGAGCTGAAATGGCATTTGGAAATCATCCTGGGGACTGCCATCTTCACTGAAAGACAGAACCAATTCTAAACCGACCTTTCCCCACCCTCTACATCTCCTTTAAAATTTTAAATCATGCTTTTAAAAACCTAATGAGTAGCAGCACAATCCCATGTCTTATCATTCCGAAAGAGTCAGGAAAAACAGTGCTCCATGACGTCTTTACACTCCTGTTCAACATTACAACCTCAAAGACAGTGAAGAAAAATGAAAAAACAAAAAGAAACATCATGTATAATTTGATGGTAATGGAAAGTAATGTTAATTGATAAGAATACATTTTTATCAGATTTTTATAATTTATACTGTCTTCTTTCCAAAGGGCAGCCAGTAGTACAGCTGGAAAAGATGTTTAAAAATATCTTTTTTAGGTTCCACTTTACATGAGGTACCTACAGTAGCCAAAGTCATAGAGATAGGGGCTGGCGCGGAGAGGGGTATGGGAGTTGCTGTTTAATGAGTACAGAGTCTCAGTTTGGCAAGATGTAAAAGTTCTGGAGATGGATGGTAGCAATGGTTGCACAACAACGTGAATGTACCTAATGCCACTGAACTTTACACCTCGAAATGGTTAAAATGGTAAATTTTATGTTAGGCGTATTTTACCACAATAAAAAACTTCCCACAAAAAAAAGAAACTGAAAAAAAAAATAAAGATAATTATCATTGGCTCAAAATTCAAAAGTCTATCATTCCTAATAGTCTCTGTATATACGTCCTTTAAAAATCTAATTCAGATGGTAAAGAATTTGAATATCAATGTGAAATGAGGTATCCCATACAAGTACTTTAAAGAATTCAATGCAGAAGACACACATTACATAGGGTCAAGGCCACACAAAGCAAATGACACAAACCTGGCTCACCAAGTGACCTTCCCCGTGCCCCCCACCAAGAACCCATAAAAGGGAAAAAATGGAAGGAAATCAACAATCCCTATTGTTCCAAGATCCAAGCCAAAGCAATTCCTACTTCTAAAGGACTGCACACACACACACACATACACAAAAGTCAAGGAGAAAATTTATGAAAGTGTAGACTATTCAAGTTTAAAGGGACCTTGAAATCATCTAGTCCTACCAGCTTATTTTACAGATGAGAATACTAGTAGAGAAAGAGAGATAGAGACAGAGAGAGAGGGAGAAAACAACCCTATTCAAGTACCTGACAGCTTCATGAGAAAATCAGACGCCATCTTAACAGAGATGTCCTGGCTGAACAATGCTGACGCACTGTTGGCCACATACTCGGAGGGGTCTTTCAGCTTTGTGTGGTTGGCGGGCCTGTCAGCAGCATTCAGGGTAAAAGAGGTGGGCAGGCCGTTATCTTCCTTGGGTTCCTCCTTCACCAGCAAAGGCGAGATGCCAGCCCCTCCCTGGCTAGTCCTCTCTGGAGTGTTAGACGTCATCATGGTCCCCACTAGCTCTGTCCCTCCTCCTTCCCTTTGCTGCCCCAGGCAGGCACTGTCACTGAGGTGGGGAGATCCCTTGACATCTGGGTCTGGGATCTCCTCCTTCACCTTGGCTTCTGTCCTCAGGAAGTGCTGATGGCAACGCATGTGGAGCTTCAGGCTGAAGTGGCGTGAGGAAGTGAAAGGGCACAGCTGGCACTGAAAGGTCTCTCCCCGGTCCTGGTGCTGATGAACCTGAGGGAGGAGCAAGAAGAATGAGAAATCCACCGCGAGTGCGTGCACAATGCTTCGCTGTACATCCAAACTACGCATCACTTGTTTCCTCCCCGCACAACGAAGGCTGGCCTTTGTATCGAGGAGTATTTCACTCTTGTGCTCCAGGTAATGAGGCCAATCCCTAAACATAAAGTGGGTCCACATAGGTTAAGAGTCCATTATTGGGGCCATGCTCACAACTGAGGATGCTGTCTGCCAACGGATGCTGTTTTGGGTAGAATCCTTCTAATATTCTAGTCATCCAATCTCGGTTGATGTCTTCAGAGAAAAATATCATAAACTCAGCAGAATCTGAACTTACATAATTACTAGTTGGGGGGGGGTCAAAAGAGGTAACCTGTCAAGTTAATTCCTCTCACAATAATGATACTTTGTATGTACCCAATTATTGTCACCCAGAGAATTAGTTGTGTTTTGAAAACATAATTTCAATTTTCAAAATGCTCCTCTTAGGTAATTAAGAATGTAGAAAATAATGTCTCCAGGGTATTCCCATTTCACAGACAGGGAAATTGAGACCCCAGAATAAATGGCTTGAGCAAAACTACATACAAAGAAACCAAAGCAGGAGAAAAGCCAAGGTTTGACCTTCACAAAGTATTCTGAGCAAGAAGAAACCAATTTTTTCAAACGTGGCTATAAAATCATGCTCTGGATCCTGATGTCTGCAATGAAAGAATGCAGGCTTTTAAATCTAGTTCCAGTCTTCCATGTACACGATACCTGTAAAAATCTTGAGAAACTTCTTCCTGTCACTACCAAATTTAGTGCTTGAAAAAGTGAGGAAATCATTGCATTGGCCCAAGCGAGGCTTTGAGCTGGCAGGTGTTCATAAGCTCGTAACTTCCCATTCATCTCTGCCAATGTACTTCAGTGCTGACCTGCTACACCCTGCTATTTCAGGACTGGCCCTCCCTTGAGTAGAAACTGCCAATTGTGTAGATACGGGCCAAATGATTTGGGGAGTTGTGTGATTCTGGACAAACAAGATTGGAATTCAAAAGCAAAACAAGACTGACACCTCATCTTTCAGGGGTGACCTAAGCAGGACTCGAACCCAGGTCTCATAGAGGTTAAAGGATTGCTCATTAATCCACTGCGCCACCTGGCCCCTCTGTGTAGGTTTCCCTTCCAAGAGAGCAAGTTTTACAACAGCTGTTTATGCATTCTGAATGCAATCCAAAAGCATTATTCGCCAGCCAAAACATACTTTTAAATAATGTTAAGTGACCAACAAAAGCAAAGAAATTAAAAGTTAATGGTGAGATCCTGTCGCTACAGCACCCCACTGTGGCTTTCTGAAAAAAACAACAGAAGAGATTCTGGGTCCCCTAAAGCATGAGTTTCTCAACAGAAATAACCATGCAAACTTAAATTCAGTTGCGCAAAGTGCTGCTCATGAAAAGGCTTTCCCTCTGCTGGAGCAGAGGCCTGGGGGTGGGGAAACACACAGATTGTTGCTGGTTGTTAATTATAACATCACCCTTTCTGTTCTTTCACAACAAAGGGATTTCATTTGGAGCTGATCATTTCCTTTGCTCTCTCACAGAATTGAGAAGAGTCACACAGAAGCAGGCACCTTGGGGACTTCAGGTCACAGCCCCATGGTACCCCAACAGGTGCTGCCAAAAGCATGCCCTGGAACCAGGTGGTAATGGTCACAAGGCAGAAAGCATCCGTTGTCCCTGGGAGCAGTGCAGTGGGGCAGATTCCATTTCAGAAGTATCCTCACATCTACTGGCCCAGAAGAGGAGAGGAGCTGCTAATCCAAGAACAGAAGCTCCGGAAGCAGCTTCTGGAAGAAGGAAAAGGACAGATCAAGAGCCCAAGTTCTAAAATCGAAAGGGAACCCTGGATTAAAGAGTCTGTGTGCAAGTATTAATATTTTATGTGGCTTCTTTTCCACCTGATCCTGGCTTTGTCATATTTTAGTTATGGAAAAATTAGTGCAAGTTTAAAGGAAAAACTGGGTGTTGTGTTGACTTCTGCACTTATTTGAGCTACACCTTTCCAAAGAGACTATATATCGCATTTGGCCTTTGAGACAACTATTAGCACTATCCCCTGGCTGCACTTTCTCCCCTCTCTCCTAACATTAGAGCACTTTTCTGTTATAATTTTTATTCTCTTTAGCTTAATACTTGCTTTAAAGACTCTCTTAGTCTGCTAATGTGAAAAAATGCTTGTCTAAAGTATGTCACTCTCTCCAGGCCATGTTTAGAAACTCATTACCCCCTTGTCATTTCATACCAACAACCCATATCAGGCACTCTTACATCTTTAGTGTCATCTCCTGGTAGCAGGCCAATGACTGGGTATTTTAAAGCTTAGAGAAACTTTGCACAATATCTACTTCATCCTCCTTAGGGGAACGTGCCAGGCAGGTGAAGGCTTTAAAGAGGAGTCACAGCTCCTTAAATGGGAGACCTAAGTGCCCTAGAACTCAGCGACCTGACTCTTGTCCAGTTTCTTGTCATTACTTCACCAATGTTCTTTATTTTAGCAGTCCTCCTCACCTTTTCTGTTCAATTTCAGCTTATGAATTTCACATTTAATTCCTGTATGCTCACTCATCCAGGAAAGCTGTAAAAGACTTAATGGAAATCTGAGATAACCCTGGAGGAAGCTGGAGGCATTTACAAGCTCCTTCCGCGGCTGGTCATAAAAACATTTGCACAATATATTACGGAGGAAAGGCTAAAAAATGTACAGTGTCTAGGACATAATAGGAATATAGTAAGTACTGTATTTGCTGAACAAATAAAACAGAATCTCATTTTTCTTTAAAAAATCTATATAATCAATGTAAAGTATAGAATAATAATGGTTATTTCTGGGTGATGGGATTAAGGGTCAATTTTATAGTCTTTTTATTTATCAGTTTTTCTAAGTTCTCAGCATTAAAAATATGTCACAAAACAAGAAAAGCAATAAAATTTATTTTAGAGTAATTTCTTATACCATTTCATTGATTGTTTCTAAATATAAACATTAATATATATTCAAATGGCGTTTAGATCATGATTACTATATGAGCTACATTTATTGGTGCCGTTTCTCCATGCTCGCCACTGTATTAAGTGCTTTATGTGCATTATCTCATTTAACTCTTATAACAATCCCATGAGAGAGACTGTATGATTATTATCTCTATTAGTGGACAGAGGTTTGGAGAGGTTAAATGATTCTTCCAAAGTCTCACAGCTCCTAAGTTGAGGAATTGAGATTCTAACTAAGGTTTTTCTGACCACACAGTTTGAGATCTTAATCTCTGGCTATACTGCCCCCACTTCTCAGGCAGAATTTGTTTTAGAAAATCTATCCATATCTGTAGTCTTCGGTGAGTGTGGCAGAGGATATCTATGCTTAAGGCCATAGGCATTATATTGCTGTGTAGACTATATTTGCAAAATTTCACAAAATTAAAGTATGCCTAATCAAAATAAAATCATGAATTCTTTGATTAAAAAAAAGAAAGGCTGATAAGTAAGGTGGAGAGCAGGGAAAAGAAAGAGTACACCATTTGATAAAATTAAACTTGCATGAGCTCTTCTCACACTTCCCTTATCAAAAGCTCGAGTCGTAGCTCAACAGGTTAGGACACCATGAGTTTGAATAAAGTAGTAATTTCACACAACTGCTTTATCGTACTGGTTATTGATTTGTTCTGAAAGCATTCTAGGACCCCACGACCCGCAAAGCCCTTGTAGCTCTCATCTGTGACACTGCCACGGCCGACCGTCTGTATCATCAAGGCACCCAACTCATCTCCCTGTAGTTTCAGGGTCAGTAGTTCCCGCTATTGAAAACCCAGCTTTTTTTCCATGAGTTTATAAATAGGTTGTTTTAAGTGACCCTGAGCTGAAACCAAGCTTACAAGGTGTCAGGCTAGATGTAAGTTTTCTGCTCACTGAAGCTTTAAATTCACCAGACCTGATTTCTAAACACAGCTTAGGACATGGTAACTAAAACAAATTTTCATTTTAAAGGCATCTCTTTTGAAGTCTGATCCTGCTAATGAAATCCAACTTTGCAGATCTAAAATGTTAGTTTCTACTTTGGGAAGAGGAGGTAGAGGAGGAAGGTTAAAGTAAAAACTAAGTGGACTGAGTAAAATTCAGCCAACCAGAACTCCTGATTAAATAGATTCTGAAGATGAAGAGTATACTACTCCCAGGAGACAAAGGCAAATGATAGAAAACAAATTACATCATGGATTTAAATTTTTTAATCTTCTAAGCTATTTCCTAAAGTCAGTAGAGGTTCTGTCTGCTCACACTTTTTAGAGCTACAATTGTGAACAGTGATTACTGATCCATTCAGAAGGATTACACCACAAGATTTCCAAATAAGTAAATATCTTAATTATGTACATACATTATACTCCTTATGGCAGGAAAGTAGACACTGTATAAACAATGTCAAGAGCCAAACCATACTAAAAATATCAGTGAAGATATGATTGCTATTAAGATGTCCAATGATGGTTATTAAAATTAACTAACACCCATTGAACATTTCTGTGTCAGACATTTTGCTAACATTATCTCCTTAAATACTAATGACAACTTTTCCAAACATTATCATTCCCATTTAACAGATAAGAAAATGAGCATCTAAAGGTTAACTTGCTGAAGGACACTTAGTAATAAGTTGTGTAATAAGATTTAGATTCAGGTCTATCAAATTCAAAAGCACATGCTCTTCTCATGAGTTTCCTCCTTGAATTTGAGACAAAATCCTTAGTATTAACAGGGACTACTAAAAAGATTTCCATATAACTAAGTTTCCCCCCCCCATCTCACATAAGAGTGACACATAATAGTCACAAGTCAATTCTTCACATGCTCAGGCTCCCCAATTGTTTTTAATAGGACATTGAAAATGATGTCCTTGGATATCTGGTAAATGTAGTACTAGAAACTGTGATAGCTCAAACGCCGCCAGCCTCAAGGACTCCTCTCAGTGTTGCCAGGCATGGTCCCCAAGCCTCCCATGGGGCTCAGTTAAAGCCCAGGTGCCTTCCAACAACCTCACACCTGTTCTCTACAGTGTCTCTAGGTGTGTTCCTCTGGGTTTGCAAGCTGGAGAGTAAAGCAACAACAGCTGAGGACAGCCTCTCCAGGAAGGGGAGCAGGTTCCAGAGCCCGCTCTTTGGTGCTCAGTCCAGCAGTTCTTCTGGACTTGGCTTTCCCCACTTCTTGCTCTTCCCCGACCCTGCCTCTGAGGGCCCTCCATTTCCCGAAATGCGTCCCCTCACAGGCAGGGTAACGCTGTTGCTCCCTTATAGGAAAAGACCGCTCTCCTCTACATATATTGTTTGGATAGAGCAGATTCTCTCTACCTTTAAGTTCTTGGTGGAAAAGTGGACATTAATACCTTCAAAGGAACACCCTTTCCTGCGTCCATCCTCCGCACGGAGCTCTAACTGGCAACCGCGAGCGCAGCTGTGCGCATGCGCCGCCAGGGACGCCAGCCCTCGCGAGGCCGAGAAGGCTCGCGCCGCACACTGCGCAGGCGCCCGGGGGTTTTCCGCCCGTCCGTCCGTGGGGCCGGCCCGCAGGTGGCTTACCTTCATGTGGGATTTGAGATTGTCCTTGCGAGCACACCGGAATGGGCAGAGTGGACACTGATGACTTTTTAAACCTGTGTGAATTACCATATGCCGCTTCCAGTAACTCTTCCTTTTTATAACCAAACCGCATATTGGACATTGGAAAGGCTTTCCGCTTTCCTCTTCTGAGGCTTGGAAGAAGGAGAAAGAAAGGACCATTAAGGAAAACAAAAAGGTATGTTTCATCCGGCACCAATTCACATGCATTGCTATATAAAAAGCACTAAAGATGATTTGGGTTTTTGTCTTGGCAATTCCAAGGTTTTATCCATGAGGAAGTTTTGTGACTGCTTTTCTTCAGGTAGAAACCTACATACATCTAGTTACTTCTATCTGGGCTCCATTTTCCAAGATCGGATCGTCCAGCCTTGTGAAAGTCGTACTTCCAAAGGCCAGCCCACACTTAGGAGGACATCTGCAAAGGGGCTTCTCCTGGCCTGTCCTAACTCAGGGCCCCGAAGGCACCGTACACAGTCAGAGAAGCCTAAAACCAGGAGCTTGATTTCCTCAAGGAAACTGCCAGTCAGTCCATGTCTGAATTCCTGCACTTGGAAAACGGTGAGAAATAAAGACAAATCAAATGGGACAGATAATAACGCACTGCCCCACACTGAAAATCAAACAGCTATCATAAACATCATCAACTAAACTCCAAGGGAGGCAAATTTTCGAATCCCTACTGCTGACTTCTTGAGCTGTGGCTTGAGCAGATGCTGCTGCCAATTTAGCCATCAAGGACTCTTAAGGTCAGAGTTTTTACCCTCTTATTTCTGTCCCTCTGCTAACCACTAACAATATGCGCTGCCTTCCTCTGCATGGCGACTGGGCCTTACTGCCCACTTTGGGAAGAGCTCCACAAATGCTCCAATTTTTCAGTAAATTAAACAAACCAACAACCTCCTCCTCAAAGTGAAGCTAAGATCACTCTCTTCTCCATTATCCCCAAAGGGAAGGGTCTCTGTTCCGACATTGTATTGCTAAACTTCTGGTCTACCAACTAACTTATATTGCTCAGTGCCACACTACCCTCTGAAATTTAGGGACACAGGGAATAGAAACAAGTAGCATCACTTAGTCCTTTCTTAATCATGAGGAATCAGAAATATTTCCATAACAGCTAAATAAATTGACATACATTCATAAAATAAAATAAAATATATGAAGCCATTTTTTAAAATGAGCTAGATCTATAGATGAAAACATGTCGAAGATATTAGAGTTAGTGGGTAATGCAAGATACAAAACCATATGTCTAGTGTGATTCTATTTTTTCTAAAAAATGGGAATCAATTGCTGCTAAAACCATTAGGTGAAAGGTTGATAGGGAGCTTTATAAAGGATGGATCAAGTTGGCAACACCTGAAACCATTGATTAATCTTAACATTACCAAAAATGGGACAGATAATGTGTGCTTTCTGATATGCCGTCTATGAAACATTCTTATAAAAATTTAATCAAGCTTCTATATAACTAGCCCTTCATTGGTAATACAGGTGATTAAAAAAGAAAAAAAAGTGTTAAACATACCAAGGAGATGGAATCAGCCAAATCTAGAAATGTGGGAATTCCTCAGGACAAATGACCCAGTTCCTTTAATACATAAATGGCATTTTTAAAAGGGAAGGAGTTATGGATAAAAAGAGACTTAAGAGATATATGAAACTAATGCAAGGTATGAAGCTTATTTGGATTCTGTTTAAACAAAACAACTGTAAAAAGACATGTTTTGAGATAATTGAGGAAATACTGATTATAGCCTGGGTGTTCCGTAATATCATGTAACAATTATCGTTCCTGTTAGATGTGATAGTGGAACTGTGGTTAGTTTTTTAAAGTCCTTATCTGTTGGAGATATATACATGGAAGTATTTACAAGCAAATGGATATGATGTCTGGGATTTGCTTTAAATAATTGAGAAAAAAAAAGGAGAGAGTGGCAAGAATGGCATGAATAAATGAAACAAACAAAAAGTATCTTTTTATTTGCATGAAATTTTTCTGGAAGCATACCCAAGAAATCAATAAGCAGTTACCATTGAAGGACTGTGGATTAAAAGGAAGGATTCAGGGAGGGAAACTTGTGTTTTATTGTATACCCTCTTGTACTATTTCAATTTTTAAATACACATGTTACTTTCATAATTTTAAAAGAAAATATTCCCAGGTGCATACTTTAAAATAATTTCATTATTTATTTATCGAGTCAACTGAGTCTTTATACGCAAAGGAGCACATAAAATGGATGGAACAACAAGGGTTCTAGAATAAAGTTAAGGCATTCCAAAAATGCAGTTTTACTAATACAGGTATAAGTGATATTGGTTAGCTTAACCAATAGACTTGAAAAAGAATTCTCTAACTAAAAACATGCCTTTCAAGTCTGGAAATTCTACTTGATATATGTTCCTTCATAAGTATTTCCTTTTTTGATTGGGGGGGGTGTGAAGGGGAGATTGAGGGTTTTCTTTTACTCTAGGAAAAGCAAACCTTGTAGAGACCTAGAAACAAGCATTTTTTATTAACCCCCTATCGCTTTCCTGCTGTCTGTTTTTGTTGATTGCTTCTGCTGATCTGTAGTTCCACCCCCAATTTTGCTTCTCATTTTCTATCTTTCCTTGTCATTCCCTCCACCCTGATATTTTGATCACAAAGACTACATGTTGAACAACAGATTTGAGAGAAAGGACTGAATCGGGCCTCTAGGTGAAATTATTGTCATATGCCACAGGGAAAAAATGATAACAATGTCTATTTTGTGTTGTAAGAACATCAAAGTAATAAGAAAGAGATACACAAACAGGCTGTCACTGATCCCCATCTTCAGTAAGCATGTCCCATTATCAAATCAACTGCCTAATTTTACAGAACTGTCTGGAAGAGGAGAGAAAAACTGAGATGTTCTCAACTGACCTGAGATTTTATGGCACACCATAGGAAGGCAATAAAAAGGCATTAACTTATAAAACAAACATTGCCAGTTTCCCCTAGCATCTTGCCTTGCCTAATGTGACCAATGTGTTTCCTATTCTTTCTGACACCTCCCAGCCCCCACCCTAATCACTGCTTCTGTATTTCAAATGTATTACAGAGTACACTACATTAAACCCTGCAGATTAGAATTTCATAAAAATCCATTTCATTCTGGAGCTATGATTTCTTAGTTTTAATTAATACCAAAATATACATGAATCATGTACAAATGACAAGATTGGATTGAGTAGGAAAAATTAGAATACTCACAAATGAAGAGAAACTAACTGCAAGAAATGTGGTCAAATAGCTACACTATTGTAACTTTTGAAATTTTTAACTGACCACAGCGATAAAGGAAGAAGACAGAAGCCAAATAATAAAAGTAACCAGAATACAATGATTAATTTTCAGATTTGGCCAGTAACCTCCCCTGGTAACATTTGCATTTTTATTTATTCAAAAAAGAAAGTTTGTATTTTAGCAAGACACCCTCCATGTGTATGTGATGTTGCTGACTACTTTAGAAAAGGGAGGAAGTAAGGATGTATTCTATATCATATGCCAAACTATTTTCAGGGAACTGAGACAGCTGTAAATTTCACTCAAATTTACAACCTAAGGAAATATGACCACTTCCTCAGAATAAACCACATATTCTTGAGGCAATGAGATTGAAATGTTCATAATTTTACCTAGTTTACAACTGCCTGATAAACAACTCCCCTAAATATATCACTAGGTAGTTACTATCACTGCAAACAAAACTAAATGCCACCAAATGCTAAGAGACCCCGTGGGATGGATAGCTGCTAATTTGCTCCCTTGGAGAAAACATATTTTCTTTTAGGCAATAATATTATTGAAAGAAATGAGGTAATCAATGTGTGTAAAATGTCCATTACACAGTAAAGGGAAGCTACTGCTAATAGTAGTTATTGTAGTAATATTAATAGTAGTGACAATAAACAAACTCTATTCACACCCTCCAAAGCAGAAAACTCACCATCAGAGCAGATGTGAATTTAAATAACCGACACCACATAATAAACACATAGCTCAAGACCTGGCCCAACATGGTAGTCTGTCACTGGAGCCAAGAGGAAATAAAGGAGTTTGAGTCCATCGCGTGGCTCAGGTACGGTCTGGCTCACCCTAGACAAAACTCCAATGGCCAAATTCAGCTCAGCAGGGGAAAATGAGATATGGAAAAGATAGGAGGGGGAAGAAGGAGAGGGTGGAGGGGAAATTGGCTGGGAAAGGGCCTGGAAGTACTTACCTGTGTGTCTCCAGCCCCCAAATAGTGCCAGGTACAACATATGATTCAATAAGTAAATGTGTATTAAATATAATGAGATTGAAATGAAAAGGGCTGGGTCAAGAGAAGAAAGAAAAGAGAAACACGGGCTGGAAATGGAAGAAACAGATGCAGGAGGCTGCCAGTAAGTTCCAGTGGAACTAGCATTAGCCCAAGAGTGCATGCCTTTCACATAGTGCACCAATACACGTCCTAAACGAATGGATGGACAAACAGATAGATGTTCATGTACTTATACCTCAGCTATTTCCAAAAATGAACTTGGAGCAGTTTATATTTAAAATGTACACTGTGTGGTTACATCATTAATAAAGTACAATGATATATGTTGAACTATTTACACCGAGCAAGATCTGCCCAAAGTGGAGATGATCTTGTGGGAGGTTTGACAGTGAATTTTAAGAGGCAACATATTTAATTAAAAAATAGAAAAAAATGGTTTGAGTTATTAGACAGACTGTTAAAAAATAAGCAGTAAGTAAAGGCGAGGAATTTTGAAACAGGAAGCAATCTTGGAAATAATTCCAAACCAGTTCAGTTTACAGATGAGGAAACTCAACTGAGGTGGTATGCTGTAAGTTCCTCTACTATTTTGTGGCAGGATTGGGATTAGAGCCAATTTCTTCATTTCCAGTTTGGTGCTCTACCCTATTTCTATACATAAATTTACAAAGCAACAACAGAAAAACTTCATTGGGCTAAAAGAATTTTTTAAAAATCATGGAGGGTTTTAGTAGCTTAATTGCTTTAACACAAAGCAGGTATTTTTAAAACAAATTGTAATTGTTTTATAGGCTTTGCAATCAAACTTTCTTTCGTTAGATCTTATGTGATAATTTGCAGCAAGTCAAGGTAATTTGCAAGTGGGTAGTTTCTGCATGCAGACCTTACCATACACAGAGAAGGAGTTCAAAATGCCAGGTGACTCTGAGTATGCACAATCTGTACATCACCACCGTCTGCACTCTAGACCTACTAACCCTACAGGTGCATGTCTGTGTAGGAGGATGACCAACCTATCTTCCTTCCTTAACAACACACATGGATTCGTCATCTTTTAATGGACTTTCTTGGGCATGTCTCTCAGATGCTACTTCAGGGCAATAAAAAAACCTATGTATAACTGGGTTTATCTGTTACTACTGACGCTGACATTATCAATGCCCATTTTAACTAGTAAGTAGTCAATAAAACTAAGAGAGGAGCCTGAAATCTATAGCCAGACGAAGTTGAAATCACTGGGAAAATATCATCGAGATGAGCGACAGATAGTTCTGAATCTTGGTTAAAAAGTGAATTTTCTAAATAAGTCCATGTATGTAATCATTCTCAGACTAAGGCTTATTAAGGCTTATTATAATAACTGTGGACCTAATGGGAGTATCAGGAGAAGTAATCTTCCTCTCTGGACTTTCTATCCTTTTGCAATAATTTTAATAATATTATATAAATATTAATATGATGGAAAACAGCAGCCAGAAAATCCCTATGTATCGGCCCAGGAAATATTCTTAGCTGTATGACACCAGGTTGCTTCTAGGCATATTTAAATTTTGTTCAGCACAGTAAGGATGTTTTGAAGACCCTCTCTCTTAAACTCCCCTGTTATTTCTTTTAACTAGGAACTGGAATCCTGAGAATCTTGTTGGCCTTCTACAGGAAACTTTGTCTTTAAAATAAAAACCATTTATTTTATTCTTAGCTGCAACAGAACAGTAGCTTCAAAGAGAATTGAGTCAATGTGTGACATTTATCTTTATAGCAAATGGACATAATCTTCCCTCTATCGTATCCCCTTTCAGAGGAGCAGTGTAGCATGTGCTGAGGGCACAGGGTCACATGAAAGAAACCTCCTCCTCAAGTGTCACGTCTCTCTTGCAGGGCGCAAAGGCTATCGAGTGGTGGACTCTTTAAGGAATTAAATACACCATGACCTGGCAACAACTGAATCCTGTTCAAAAAAGAAGAATAAGGCCAGACCTAAAAGACAATTTTTTTCATGGTTTGGACTTCCCTTGACCTAAAGAAGGTCAAAGAAATGCTGGTGTCTAAATTACTCAAGGCAGGAAGGATCAGCTTTTCTAGCACATATCTCTTTGTAACTTTAGAATCAACTTTATATGCCTTTTTTGCAGCATTTTGAGAAATAGCTTTTTGAAAAATGGAAGCCCTGCTTGAAATCAGAATGGTGTATAGTTTATTTTCATGGCTTTTTCTTTTTGGTTATTATTTGTTTATTTAAGTCATTAGGCAATAGAAACTCTTTCCCTGCTTCAAGAAGCCAGTCCACCTATTTTAAATTTAACTAACATTTCCTTCTAGGGTAAAAGGAAAAAATAATAATGAGGAATGTTTAGAAACTTGGGTGATGGCTCTCACCACACTCCCATAATGCTTTTTAGGTAAAGCCAAGTTACACCTGAATCCAGCCCCCAGCTTTCCCTGAAACCAATAGTATAGTGCTGTGGTCCCCAACCCCCAGACCGTGGACCAGTACTCAGTCTGTGGCCTGTTAGGAACTGGCCACACAGCAGCTGAGGCCACACAGCAGGTAAGCAGTAAGGAAGCAAGTGAAGCTTCATCTGTATTTACAGCTGCTCCCCATCACTCCCATCACTGCATAAGCTCCGCCTCCTGTTAAGAGCAGCAGCGGTGGCATTAGATTGATTAAAATATTAAATGTTTCAGCAAGAGAAAAAATTCAGTGAAAAGCAAAGAAAAAATGATTTCTTATAGATTTCCCATATGAAATTCTGCTGAGAAACTCATTGAGATGTTGGTGAAGATTAAGTGCATTTAAACCAAAAAAGGAACACAGCTTTTCTCCCCAGATGTGTTTCCTACAACAAAACAAACAAAAAGTCCACCGTTCACTGGAAGCACATGACCTCTTTCTCATCTTTACATGCATCTAGTTGTTTGAGTGAAAAAAAATTATTTTTCACAACTATTGCTAGTTCTACCCAAGACCACTTTAAAATGACAAAGCCGCTACAGTTTGGCCTTCAGGAAACATGGTTTTATCAGTCATTTCTTTCCAAGTCTTCAGTCAACTAAAATGTACTATTAATTTTGTATAAGCTTTCCAAGTTACTAATGTTCAGATGAATTTATACTGTAAACACCACTCATACATTTATTCAATAAAACAGATATAGAGAGTATTTATAAAATGACACTGTACATATAGCCATACCTCTCTTTCTGCTGCTACCCCTAAATGAAATTTCTATGAGTCAGGAGTGATTTATTCCACTGTAAAATTACCCAGCTCCCTGGGCTCTTCTTCTTCTTTCCTAATTTTAGCCATTTCTCTCCTTATTTCACGAGATGGCAGGTGAGAAGTGAGAAATGAAACTCAGAATTGATAAACATTTCAGGATTTTATTGACACTTCAGAAACTCTAGAGTGAATGATTTGGATCACTGAGAATCATAAAAGTCCCACATACCCATTTTCCTAGTTCTATTCTGCTGTTTATACAAGTTTTGAAGTAATTATAATTAGTGCATATGGCTCACTCAGCAATTTAAATGGAAATTTGTCAAAAATGCATCAAATTGATGTTAGCTGTGATAGTTCAGTCAATTATTTGCCATTCCAAGCTCTCTTAATCAATGTTGCTGCACATAATCCGAAGTTAGCTAGACACACACAATGGCAGTGTTTACACTGATGAGGACACACATAGCCTACTTCCTGTTCCAGTCTGGCAGGATATCCTTGAGAGACATCTGAAACCCCATACATGCATCCCTGGGAACATGTATTTATCATGCACACAATTTTAAAGCAAACCAGTACAAGAAATGATGTTTCCATTGTGAGAACTCAAGTGACTAAATATCTCCCTCAGATGAATAATTATGAATGCCAAGGCTCTATATAACAGCGACTTCTCCATCGGAAAGACTGTCTCCACTAGAAAAACTTATGATTCAAATTTTCCACATGCACATTCCTTCAGAATCTGATTGGATTTGAATAAAATAAAGCATTTGCCAGAAATGCTTTAAGTTTGATTCACAATATTTTTTAGAGTTCTTATATATATGACAAGAAATTATAGAAGAATAGGATAAGAGAGAAAGGCTTAAATTCCACAAAAAAAGTAATAAAAATGCTAACATAAAAGTGTGTACTGTGATAAATTAGGGCACAGTAGTTACTGATTATACAAAAGTCCATTTGTGATGGAGGCAGCGGGAGTGTGGATTCTCCCTTCTCCACTATTTCAAAAGCAGTGGGTTTTCCCCCCCTATGTTCAGCGATGCCATACACTCCATGACAAAGATGCTTTGATCTCTCCCCATTAAACATATCTTGTATGGACCTAGACTGAACTTAGTAAGAAAAAAAAATCATTTGTATGAAAGGGAGGTAGTACTGTATGTAAGATTATTCATTACCTTTCAAAAATGAAGCTATTTGTGAAGGCTTTGTGTAATACATACATGAAAGACTACTGTGCTGCTTACTTAAAGTATTTTGTTGTGCTCTTGCTTTTTTACTCCTGCCTCAGATCAGATGGGGACCCCAACTGCAAAAACCAATGAATAAGACATCACAGTTTATCATCAAAAAGACTTACATGATGATTGAAAGAAAAGATTCCATACCTGAATTGGAGGGTTTAGAAACTCTTCCCTTAGGAACTGGAAGTAACAATAATTCCAAGGATTGTGGCGGTGGTGGTGGAGGTGGCGGAGGTGGTGGTGGAGGTGGTGGAGTTACTTTTTCTGGCTTCTTCTCTGAAGGCGGTGGCGGTAGAGGGTCCTCAGGCAACAGTGATGATTTTTCAGCCAGAAGACTGCCAGCAGCCCTTGCTGCTACCTCTTTCAGAAGGGCCGCTGAGGAGGTCATAGAAGCCAGGGAAAGGAAGGAGCTGGCCGGAGGCGGGTGCTCCTGACCAGGAGTCAAACTTCTCTCACTGACTTTCTTAGACAAAGCTGCCAAGGTAGAACTAGCAGACTGGGAGCTAAAAGGGGAGGAAAAGGACTCAAATCGCATGGTCTCCTCAGTCCTGGTGAGAGATTTGTCCTGCAGAACAGCATTGGCTGCAGCTTTCAGTTTTAGGATGGCTGAATCCGGAGACAAGCCACAGGTGGTGGTTGAGTTTGGCAACCACTTACCTTGATTCCATATAAAACGGTTACTTGGAGTGTATTGGTCATTCTGTTCCTGCTTCTCAGCTAACTTTCTGGCCAGGACACTGAGCTGTTGGGCATGGTGGGAAGGAGGGGAAAAGGAGAGGTTCGAGCCAACATTTACAGGGGACTCCACTCTGCCATTGGCCGTGGCCGTGGCATCGAGTTTGAGGGAACCAGCCTCCAGGAGCCGCCTCAAGTTGCTGCTCAGGGGCTTATTGGAACCAGGGGGGTCATCTTCACACAAAGAAGACACTCCAGGGGAAAGGTGATCTTGACACTGCAGTGAGTCTCGTAGGACCTCACTGTCGAGTGCCACCAGCTCCAATGTGTGACTGCTGGGAGTTGCACTTCCCAAGGAGGTGTCGGGGGACGTGGACTGCTCCTGGATCCGGTCCTCCAGAGACAACTTATAGTTCTCCTGGACTTCTCCATAGGATGCTTCTGACGGAGTCTCTGAAGAGTTTCCATACCAGTGTTCTCCTTCACTGAGCTCTCCCTCCGCCTCTTCCTGCCTACTAACATCTGGGGGGAATTAAGAAGATCAGGTTTACTCCCAAAGTGAGCAATAGGTAAGTTGTAAGACATTCAAATGGAGTGGGTGACATGCTTTCTCTTCCCTTCTACCCAAGAACTAAATGAAAGCCAGCAACAACCTTAATACAGTGTCACGTGCTGGAGCAGACAGTCTTGGCAGAAGCCTGGAAAAGGTAAAAATGCCAAACAGGCAAAGGTAAAAACATACCCACATATTATATATATTAATCTTTCCAAAACTTATTCCAGATAAGTCAAAATGGAAAAGAAGGAAAGAGAAAAATGGATCTGGTAAAGAAGTAACTGGATGAAGAAACTGCTATTTTCAATGAATAGGGGAAACAGAAATAGGCTTGTACCCTTGTGAAAAACCAGCATGGTATATTTAGTATTTTGTGAGAATTAGAGAAGCAGTCTGGTATAGTGGGAAACACTGACCATGAGACATATACAGTGAGAAGCTGCTTCCCTACTTTCCAACTCCATGACTTTAGGCAAGTCACTTAGTTGGTTTGAGAATTCACTTCCTCCAATATAAAATGCAATTCATTTTTTAAAAACCTTATCAAAAAACATAAATGATACCTGCCTAACTCACTTCACCAGTTGTTATGAAGCTTACATCATAATAAGTATGTGATCATGTTTTGAAAATAGTCAAGTACTATATAAAAATCAGATCTCATGAGCAAATACCATTTCCATTACTGATTTCTTACTGTGACAATATCTGTCATGTTATACATCTAATCACCAACATGCTTGCCATCTTATCACAGGCAGTGATTAGGGATTTGTTCCCTCACTCCACTGAGTCCCCTTTAGTTATTTTCTCTCCATTAATTCATCAGTCTACCACTACCATTCCCACCGCCACCCCAAACACCAGTCAGGCAGGCCCCTTGCATTCCAGGTGCATTCGAGAGCTCTGCCACTTTGCTACCTTTGCTAATGATATTCCTTCTATCTGAAGTGTCTTTCCCCAGAAAAGCTGGCTGCCCAAATCTCTTCATCCTTCAACACCCATCTCAAAGGTTTCCTCCTTACAATTCTCCCTAGAACTCTTAGTCACAATGAATCTCTCCTTCTCATTCATTCAGTCACTCATTTAACAAATACATACGGAGTACCTGCTGCATGCTTGGCATTGTTCTAGATTGTTCTAGATTGTCTGGATTGTTCTAGTTGGACAACAATGAACAAAACTAAGATCCATCATTCTCAAAGCTGACATTCCAATGGAGGAAGACAGATATCAAACAAAATTATAAATTAGTAAATTATACAGTATGCCAGGGGGTGATAAGTCCTATAGAAAACCATGTAGAGCAGGACAAGGAAGATGGGGGGATCCCCTAATGGGTAGGGGATGAGCTGCAATTTTCAATAGGTGGTCAGGGAGGAGCTTCACTGAGGTGGTGACATTTGAGCAAAACTTGGAAGAAGTGAGGAATCGTCCATGCAGCTATCTCAAGGAGAGTCACTGTGAAGGCCCTACCATGGGGAACATGCCAGGCATGTCCATGGGACAGCATGGAAGACAGTGTGGGGAGAGTGAAGTGAGTGAGGGTCAGAGCAGTGGGAGAGGAGGTCCAAGAATACCATGAGTGAGTGTGTGTGTGTGCAGGAGTGAGGCCATGCAGAGCCGTAGGACACTGTGAACTACTGAAAGATCTTTTGCATTTGGCAAAATTGGGAACCACTGGAGGACTTGAGGCAGGGGAGTGATGTGATGTGACATGTTGTCAAAGGATTGTTCTGGCTGCTGTCTGGGAAACAGCAGGGACAAGGGTGGGTGCAGTGGGACCAGCTAGGATGCTAGAATCAAGGAGAGGGGGAATGATGGTGGCTCAGCACAAGTGACTGCAATGGAGGAGAAGTGGCCAGATTCAGTGCATATTTTGATTGCAAAGCCAACATCTCATGTTTTGTTTACATTGATTTTATATCATTCTAAATTATCTGTATACTATTGGCTTCCCATCTAAAATGGTGCTCTTGGAGGGGAGGGACTGTGTTTTGTTACCTGTATATCCCATATTGTGCCTAGCACAATGCCTGGTCTCTAGCAGAGTTCGATAAATGTTTAGGAATTGAGCCAGAATTCTTCATTGTACCAAGTTTTACCATATAGCATGCTGTTTCTTTTTGAAATAGAAATAGCTAGAACTAGTAGTGCATGAACTACATGCTAATACATTGATCTTCCCATGCTATTTAGAGAAGAAATGTCACAAATGACAAATTCTCTTTCACTAAGCTAAAATTCTGCAACTCCTTCCTGAGATTCTTTATTAAGTTATCAAGAAAATGTAAAATATCAAATGGAATTTGCTCGGAAAAAAGCAGACAAAATTGGATTTTTTTTCTGTTAAAAACAGTCTGGTTCTTTGTGATTTGCCACATTTCCTTCTTCCCACTTGATTTCAACATTTTTCATCTTTCCTGAAATTGGTGGTGACCCTGAACTCCTCATTTCCCCCAGTGGCTTCTCGTAGAGATGCTTTTTACCAAACACCAAGCAGTCAACATCAGTTTCAACAATGGGGCTAATTTTATGTTTCTTTGGCAAGCCACCTTTCTTGATTTCAGATTAAACCACATAGAAACCATCCTATAAATAGTAAGTAAAAGACTTAAAATCCACTACAGTAAGAATTGCTTGAATATCTCCCTAAAGAATCTCTTCTTTGATCTTTATTGACACTTATTAAATGAACTAACAGGAAAATATATGATTCAAAATTAAATACTTTCAGATTATGTGTCTGTCATATTAGAGTAGCTCTAGATAGTCAAGACTGGTCCCAAACTAATACGGTAAGGGTCACCTAACAATGTACATTAAAATCTAGGTTTTGAGACCCACAAAAAGTTATAACCACAGGTCCAATCTTGTCATTTTACTCAGACTAGTAAATATGTTAAAGGTTACCAGTTGAATCAAAGACACACAGCCACCTAGTGCTAATGCCAGAACCAAGAACCAAATCTTTCAACACCTGGCCCAGTGCTTCTCTGCAAGGCTGGGCTGCACAGTCTGCCAGAGGCCCTCCGAATAACAACTTCTAGTGAGCTTTGGGCAGCTGCCCTCCCACCCCTTCATCCATCCTGCCATCTCCTTGAATCAGAAATCAGCAAGGGATTCTCTCAGATAAGAACAGTATTCACTCTTTATCTTGAGATAAATCATTAAGAGGTGAGTACCCATTATTCCTATACCCTAATCTCTCCATTCCCTTTCTGCCTCTTTGTTTCTTTGTTGCAGTCGGTCACACATTGATTCAAATGCCTAACATCTACTGGCAAAGTCCCAAAGGCAAAAGCATAATTTCCTAACCCCCCACACACCTTCAGTGATCAAGAATAGTCTCCCTCCAAAAGTGCTGAAGCAGGTAAGTGTGCCAAACACTAAGGTAACGAAGTTATCAATTCAGGCTCTAATCCTGTCAAGCAGTGATAAGGAGATCCAAACATTCTCAAATGATACAACAGCTGACATCTACATTTAAAGCAACTTTCCCAACCTTGCCAAAACACAAACCCAAAACAAACAGATGAGTAAACAAAGTATTTCTTAAACAGAACTGTTTAAATCCCCTAAAATACCTGGATATTTCTCAACCATCCATTCCACCGTTCTTTGCAGACACAATCACTGAGATACATGTGCCCTGGACTGCAAGAAAACTCAGAAACATAAAGAATATCTTTTAAATTCATAATACTTTTAATTGCTTTTCCAAAGATGCTGCTACTGAACTTGAGGTTATTCAAGTAATAAAGCACCAAATAATTTTAATGCAAAGCCTAGAAAGATCAAGCGCAGAAACTTGAGGAGAAACATATCTGAAACTGTCCTGACACCACCTGAGCTCACATAAATGGTGGGGAAGCTTTCAGAGAAATGAACACAAGGTAAGTGGGGATGTGCCAATAGGGAAAAATCATGAGGCTCAAACAAATATGCCTGCAGTTTACAAAACAGCAAAGATTTTCTCCCACGAATATAATAATTTTTTTAAAATGGGTGTTTTTTTGCTTGCTGGGCTCCTCTATTTTCACGTTCAGTTTCATCAAGGAGGTATTCTTGAAGGCTGCAATGGTCCAATTACGGTGAGCTCTCCTTCTGTAGGGCCTGCAGGGCACCCAGCACCTTTCAAACCAGCCCGGAATTTCCTTTCACACTACATCATGAGAAAAGGTTCTCTTTCTGGGAAGCTCAAAACAAAACATTCCTGCAACTGAGAGAATGAATTTTCTGGACACCACAAACTTCGGGACATGCAAGCCTTGACTTTTGTCTCTCTCACACACACGATTTGAGAAGTCCCCGGCAGCAGAACACCTCCATTTTCCAGTCTGTCAACCAGTGTGGAATCACAAAGCACAAGTCAGGGTTCTGGAAATGCTTTCACAGCTTTCTTAACCAAGGCTTCCTGGGGAAGCCTCTAAATGGCCAATGTAAATAACTTCCTTGTAAATACATTATTTTTAACCTCCAAAAAAGGAAGCTATTTCCACTGCTAATTTTACAACAACCTCTGTCTCTGACTGCCAGGTTCACACTCATTCTTGTCAATTTTACACAACAGTCTGTGTGTTTTCCCTTTAAATCAGAAACTCAAAGAATTAAGAATAGCAATGGTGCAATTACAGAATGAAAATATGCTGAATAAATTTTGTTTCCATGTGGCGAATATTTCTCCTTTGGGGAAAACAAAACAAAATTCCACTACCTAACACGTTTATTTATAATTCAGTTCTCAACCAGCAACTCGGTAACTCGGTATCTATAACTCTGGTTGCATTCTCAGAAGAGGATGTCTTTTCAACTCACTTCTTTTATGGTTTGACAGTTTTAATCAGATGCATTTAATTGGACCAATATACAACTCAGAACATCTTCATTCAGAAAGATCGAGAGTGGAAAAAGAAAAAAAATACATAAGAAAGAGACACCTATTAATTTTCATGCTTTTTGGCTGAGGTTGAAGCAAGTGGGGAAGGAAGCCTAAAAGTCCCATTTCTAAATCTACCCACAAACTTTTCCCACCTGTCAGTCCACATGAATCTGGCCAGCAGGTTTTAAAGAGAACAGGGCTCAAATTCTTAGGGTTCACTCATGGTTAACTCTGACAGTCAACGTCTCCAACACCCTCTCCTTGTGACCATAGGTGTGTTCACCTGGTACCTATCAACTAATTTTCTCGTTTATTTTCATCTAAAATCCTTCTAAGTTTTCCCTGTCTACCTAATATATATCTTCGGCTAAATATCTATGCTTTCTAAGGCCACACATCTCCATCGGTATTATCAGTTATACCTGTAAGACCTACTGCAAATCATACAACCAACTTTTACATGCAATTTTATATAAAAGTGGTTTGTAGGCTGTCTGCAAAAGTTATTAGCAAAACCAACTCTAATAATTGACTTAATTCAACAAACATTTACTGATCACTTACTATGTTCAGGGAACTGTTCTCTACAACAGGGAGCCTCAGAGAACCAACAGTCTCTGGCCCAAAAGTTTATAATCAACAGAGGAGTGAGGGCTGCACAAGTATTCCAAGCACAATGACTGGTACCAACACACAGGAACAGAATAAGGGTTGTGTGAGCAAAAAAGAGGGAATGATTGACTCCAACAGTGCAGGTGGTTTTGGAAATGGATCTTCAAGGATGGAGATTTTAACATAAGATGTAAATTCATTTACAAGCAGCCTTGCTCCTCTGCAGACTATCAAAAAGGAAACAGCCCATTAATGGGGAAAGCCAAGATTCAGGTAATATATGTTGGATAAATTAACTCAATGAAAAAAATGTTTATGTTCTTCATTCTTCACATATTAAAAACACACCATCTGTTGATTTGTTAAAGGTAGAATTTACCAATTATTTTACCGTACTCACTGGTTTTGAAATCAAATTATTAGATTTTAAATACCTGGAGGCAGGGATACAAGTGAGTCATTTTTGTGTTCCTGCTCAATGCCCTGCTCATAGTAGGGGTATTTGGACTCCTGTGGTTGTAAATGTTAAAAAACCAGCAGGACTGCAAGAAGCGGTAAGGGAATTTTCTCAGTTCCTGTACCAAACAATAAGAGGGGCACAATGGAGCCGGCATCAGATAGGATGTCGAAAGCACCATCAGGGCTCTCTCTCATTTGCCTCTAGTCTTCCTCTCAGGCCACTTCTCCCAGGAGACTGAAAACCTGGCGGCGGCAGGTTCTGGGTTTTCACTCTTGATGACTTCCCACTGGAGAAAGGTCTTTCCGCCTCTGATTGGGCCGTTGGAGGTCGTGTTCCCCTCCCTGGACCTATCACTTAAGCCAGAGGGCGGGTTCTACCATTGGCTCAATGTGGGTCACAGAAGAAAGGACAGGGAAGAGGTATCAGGAAGACAAAAGCAATGACCTCTATAATGTTTAATAAAGGCTGCTTCTGCCGCATATCAGGCTGTTCTGAACCAATTTTATGATGTTAAGCATAAAACACATCCGCATTGAGGCCGGTTTCACTTGCCAAGTTTTAAATTGTCCCTTTGTAGCCTGAAAGCCTAGCACATCCCCCACACCAGG
Organism: Propithecus coquereli; assembly: GCF_000956105.1. Lineage (NCBI taxonomy): Eukaryota > Metazoa > Chordata > Mammalia > Primates > Indriidae > Propithecus > Propithecus coquereli. The sequence continues at coordinate 407,669 of NW_012152507.1, forward strand.
TCTGCCTGAAACCAAGAGACCTCTGGGGTACTCAGGGCCCCAAGTCCGCATTCTGAGGTAAAGGCACGGCCAGCAATCGGCTCCACGCCACAAAGACTCAGAGATTACAGTTCTCGAAACGTTGATACCCTGGGCATCCAACGGCTGTCAGTGTGGCCAGGAAGAAAATTTAAGATCTGCTAGTTATTTAAAACTACCAGGGAGGAGAAGACACCCGGATCCTGTCAGCAGTCCAGCTGGGGGAAAGGTGCTGTGAGGGCTTGGGGAGATGAGAGGAGGTCTGGAGAGGAGGACAGTCCCCAGAGTGAGGGAGCAGGGGGCCTCCTGGGTTAAGATGAACATTTTGCACATGGCAACATTTTCAAATTAGTATCTTAAATGACTGAGTAAAACGAAGGTAACGAAAACGAACACATCATTCCTTATCTGCAAAGCAAGTTCCAAACAATATCTAAACCAGTTTCGATATTCTCATATGAGGTGCTGAGCCAGATCTTCTGTGGCCGAGGAACTAACTGCCCAAGCTCCTCCATCAAGCTGCCCATCTCAGCATGAATGGCAACTTCACCCTTCCATCTGCTTAGAACCCAAACCATGCGGCCACCCTTGACTCTTCTCTTTCTCTCTCACCCCATAGCAATTCATTCATGGATTCTGTTGGTTGCTACCTTCAATGTAAGTCACAAATCTTGCCACTGTGCACCATTTCTACCACTATCACCTAGTAGCCAGTGCTGCCATCCCTCACCTGGACTATGGCAATAGCCTTCCAACTGCTCTCCCGACTTCCCATTCTTGTCCCACTATTCTCAACCAGCAGCCTGAGTAAATTCTCAAAAATACTATGTCAAATTCCATTACTCCCATCCCCAATGCCTCCACAATGGTTTCCCATATTTCTCACTATAAAACCGAAAACCTTTACCTCAACCTCAAGATGCTACACAATCTATATCTCTGTGACTTCCTCTCCTGCCACTCTCCCTTGCTAGGAGAGTGAGCTCCTGCCTCAGGGCCTTTGCAATTGCTTTCCTTTGTCTGAAATTCTATTTCCCCACAAAACAGCCGCATGGCTGATTCTCTTATTTCCTCAGGTCTCCCCTCAAACAGCACTGTTTATTAGATTAGAAGCTCCACGAGAGGGAGGACTTTGCTTTGTTTGCTACTATGTCCTCAGCACTTAGAATGGCTCTGGGCACAGAGTAGGCATTCCATTATTATTTGTCAAATGCATGAATGAAAAGGAAGAATATGCTTAATGATCAGAAAGCTAACACCTGTCAGTAAAGGAAATGAGAACTACTTTCAACATTATAAATTATAATGCTACTTTTCTCACATGAATCAAACATGGAACAGGGAAAAGCGCCTGTTTTGCAAACTTTTCCACCAAAGTTTCCCTAATGGCCAAAAAAAAAGAACAGCACCTTAGGGGAATTTGGGATTGAAGCTGAAGCCCACTCTAATAAGCTCCAAATTTCTTTGAGTTTAAGCTTAACATTTCAAGTGGATTCTGCATTCTACTCTATACATAGCTGTTCCTGTCTTTACTAAATAATTCTGGGGTGTTTCCCACAAACCATGAAGGAAAATTTATTCTCCAGCAAGAAGCAACATGTTTCTCTGGATACTCACTGGCTTTGGAGAAACATGTACCCTATTTGGAGAAGCAAGCATGTATAAAAATACCTAGCAAAATGCCAAGATCTCAATAAAGGGTGGCTATCTTTGTTACTGCTATTACTAACCATGAAATAGATAGTACTAATCCTATAACCTCCACTTTCAGAGACAAAAGCTAAGGCACATAGGATAAAGTAACTTGCCAGGATTGTACAACAGGATTGTAGGATATCAAAAACCATTTGTTGAATTTAGATTGTTATATGAATTATTTTAGAGATGGAAAAGCCTTGGAGATCTGGTCCATATGGCTAGTCTCTAGGCAGATGACTAGAGAGGGCCAGTGATTTTTCTCAAGGTCCCATAGTTGATTGACAAACACAGGCAGGACTTGAGCTCAGAAGGTATCTTTCAATCATCACTAAGTGAATGAATGAATTCTAGAATAAGCCCTGGCACGGAGTAGGCTCCCAATAAACATTTGTTTAACGAACAATCATGCAGAGAGCACTGAAAATATGCCTGGTACTATGTTAGACGTTTTCATATTCATCAGCAAGTTTCCTCCTCACAATAATTTTATGTGGTAGACCATACACTCTTCATTTTATAAACCAGGAAACCAAAATTCCAAAAAGTCAGTGGCTTACACAATATGCATGCTTATTGAGTACAAAGCCAGGTCAAAACTCAAATCTTCAGAACATCTAACAGAATGTGAGCAGATTGACAAAAAAAAAAAAAAGATAACCAAAATTTCAGGTAACCAGAAATTACCAAAGTACCATCAAGTACTCAACATTTTTTAAATTTTATTTTGATGGGATTTTAAAATGCATACACACTCAAACATAATATGTCGATACCATTACTCACTATTACTGTGTTTGTAATACACACATGTCTCAGGAGCTACTGGGACTTTTCAGCAGTTTGTCCTTACATTAAATGGCCCCAAAAGCAACTTACATATTTTTAAGTTACTATTCGTACTTTAACAGTGCTTTTGAGTATTTGTATTCTCTATTATGCCCTAAGCAGAGACTCTTTCTTCTAAATTTGTAACTCTTTGTCTGCCATAAACTGAGATAAAAATCACCAGGCTTATTAAAACTGTGTGCAAACTAGGGATGAATACCTAGTGTCATAGGTTGAATTGTGTCCCCCCAAAAAGATGATGAAGTTCTAACCCCCAGTACATGTGAATGTGACCTTATTTGGAAATAGGGTTTTGCAGATGATCAACTTAAGATGAGGTCATTAGGGTGGACTTGAATCCAAAATGACTGGTGTCCTTATAAAAAGAGGAAATTTAGATGCAGAGACAAACACACGCACAGGGAGAACACCATGTGGAGATTTGAGTTATGCTGCCACAAGTCAAGAAACTACCAGAGGCCTGGAACAGATCCTTCCCTCTCACCTTCAGAGGGAGCATGGCCCTGTGGACACTTCAGTCTCAGACTTCTAGCCTCCAGGACTGAGAGGCAAATTTCTGTTGTTTAAGCCACTAGTTTGTGATGCTTTGTTACAGCAGCCCCAGAAAACTAATATAAACAGTTGGGATGAAGGCCTGTGACTTTTTCTCTGAATATTTTCACCTCTGGATTCTAAACTGTAGCCTCAGCAGTGTAATTTTTGTATAAGCTGGCTATTATTGCACAAAACCGATCACACTGCCAGTCAATGTTAAGTCCTCTGAGGCTGGAAGGGCTAGGAGTGGATTAAAAGGTTGTTTTTGCCTATCTTTAAGCCAAATTTCTTTCAAACGAAAGATTGTTAAAAAGACATTAGCAAGAGAAGCCTTCTATTACTAGAGCTACTTAGAAATCTACAAACAAACAAATACTCAGCCTTACATATGTTGCAGCAAATTAATAAGAAGGGGATAGTTCAAAATATAGCTTGAATCCGCTCACCAAAAGGCCACTCTAGAGGCCAAAACAGCACTGGTTTGTCCACGGATTGATACTTGCTCACTCACCCTTTCACACACCTCCATGTTACAAAAAGCACATAGAATCTGTCCCCTCAAGCAATCAGAAATAAATTTACCATGGCTACCAGGTCGTTATCAGAAAAATTGTCTGCTAAGGCTGATAAATCAGTCGATTATCTGCTTCCTTGACTTTTATTTCCTCTTGTATAAATGTTTTCATCCTAACATTACCAATACTTGCTATGAGTGATAAATTACCAAACTACTGAAATCACCAGGAAATCCTTAATAGATCAAAAAAGAACTTGACCAAAAACAAAAGAAAAGCCCTAATATCATAATAATGCACTCTATAGTCTAAGAAACAGTACTCTGTAGATAGATACATGGCTACTTACCAAAATCTTAGCTTACACATAAAATGATACATACATTTCTTTGTGGGCACATATACCAAGAGCACTGGCATCATGCACCTTGTACTGCAATGAAACATGTTATGGTCATAATCATTCTGTCTGCCAAAGGAAAATGTCGCACAGTAAGTCCTTTATTTATTAAAAATATACATGCGTCCACAAAGAAAAGGGCTGTGAGAGATAAGCGATTTAGCAAGGGTGAAGAGACGAAAATGCTTTTTACTTGGTGCTTATAAATATGTACAAATGCAAAGCAGCAAAGGAGACAGCTCCCCCTACATATTGACAAAAGGATAGTGGTGTTACTGATTGTGTGAAGAGTATTTTTACTGTTTATGCACTAGAATCCATGACATTAAAGAACAGCCAATTTCAAGGACAACCCTAACTCAAAGTTAACTTTAAAACACTGATTTAGGCCAACATTTTTAACCTTTATTTCTGCCAGGCTTTGTGCCAAGTTTGCTATCAAGTGATCAAATACATTCTTATTCCTTCTCTCCTTTTATTTTTCCTGCCCATCTTCTGATACGCACATAAGAAGTCAATGTTGAGGGCCAAAAAACAAGGAAAGTTAACAAAAACTACAATTAACGAACAAACTGAGGTAATTCCAAGGGCCAGGATACGCCAAAACTAAATTAATATTTCCTTAACAACTTGAGTCCAGTGGTTTTATCCACTTAATTCTCTTTGAAGAATCCTGGAGGTTTTCCTTTCTTCTTAGGCATTTCTCAGGCCTGCCACTTGGGATTTTCACTAAGAGAGCTTTGCCAGATTTTTCACCTGAAAGGAACCTGGCACTGTTTTCTAGCTCTCTGTCACCAGCAGCGATGTTCAAGAGGAGACATTCATTCCATTTCCCAACAAAGGTAGGATGCTTCTTGTCTTTCTTCATTTTGTGCTGCTGTGACAGAATACCGAAGACTGGGTAATTTATAAGGCACAGAAATTTATTGGCTCATGAATCCAGGGCTGCATCTGGTGAGGGTCTTTTTGCTGCATCATAACATAGTGGAAGGATAGAGAGAGTGCACAAGTGATGGCCAAACTCACTTTTATAGTACAACAAATCCACTCTCAAGACAACAAGCCCATTCTCAAATACCAAACCCATTTCTGAGATAAGGGCAGATGCATTCATGACCTAATCACTTCTTAAATGTTCCACCTCTCAACACTGTTGCATTGGAGATGAAGTTTCCAACAAATGAATTTTGGGGGAAATATTCAAACGGTAGCATTCTGCCCCGGCCCCCAAAATTCATGTCCTTCTCATGAAGGAATGCGAAATGCCTTCATTCCATCCCAATAGCCCCAAAAGTCTTAGCTTGTTTTAGCATCAACTCAAAAGTCCAAAAGTCCAGAGTATCATCTAAATCAGATACAGATGAGATTAAAGGCATGATTCATCCTGAGGCAAATTCTCTTCCAGTTGTGAGCCTGTGAAATTAAGCAAGTTATCTGCTTCCAAAATACGGTGTTGGAACAGGCACTGGATAGACATTCTCACTCCAAAAGGGAGAAATAGGCAAGAAGAAGTGATAACTGGTCCCAAGTCAGTTCAACAGGGAAAATAATATTCAATCTTAAAATGCCAGAATAATCTCCTTTGATGCCATGTCCCGCATCCTGTGTACACTGGAGCCTCGGGCAGCCCTTTGCTAGGCTCAGTCCACCAGCAGCCCTGGCGGATTTGGAGTCTCTAGCCTGCACCTTTCCCAGGCTGGAGTTGCAGGCCTGGCTGATCTGTTCTGGGGTCTTGAGGGTAGCCCTGGCCCTATGGCTCCAGGCATTGCCCTAGTCGGGACTCTCTGCATTGGCTCCACCCCTGGGCAAGTGTCTGCCTGACCCCCAGGCTGTCTGTGACAGCCTCAGAAGTCTAGGAGGCGGGAGCCCACAACTCTTGCATTCTGCACACCTGCAGATTTAATACCCCATGGACATGACCAAGATTTGCCACTTGCACCTTCCAAAGCTGCTGAGCCCCCTTGAGCCACATCTGGGGTGACCTAGGAGCCCTACCCTGGAAGGCAGCCAGCCCCAAGGGCCCAAGGGTATGCTAGGCCTCTCTTTTGACATATTTCCTTCCCCCAGGCCTTGGCATTCTGGGCCAGTGAGGGGAGGGACAGCACTGGGACTCTGGAAAGTGCCTCTGGGGTCATTATCCCATTGTCCTGATGAATAGCCTCGGTGTTCTAATCACAGCTAATCTTACAATCCCTTGCTTGGCCACACCCTTGGTTTCCTTCCCTGAAAATGCTCTTTTCATTCTCTACTACCTGTCCAGGCTGAGAATCCTTCAAATCTCTAAATTCTGTTTCTCTTTTAATTATAAATTCCATCTTTAAATTATTTCTGTTTTCTGTCATTTTACTGTATACAGTTAATAGAGGCCATGTAGCTCCTTCAATATTTTGCTTAGAAATTCCACCAGACATCTTAGTTCAAGGCTCTCAAATTCTTCCTTCCATAAGGCCCTGGAGCACGGACACAGTTCAGCCAAGTTCTGCCGCTTCCTAACAAGGATGGCCTTTACTCCAATTTGCAATAAGATACTCCTCTTTTTCTGTCTGAGACCTCATCAGAATGGCTTTTACTGTCCTTATTTCTACCTACATTCTGATCATGGCCACTTAAGTAATCTCTAAGAAGTTTTGGACTTTTCCCATGGCTCTCTTCTTCGTCTGAGCCCTCACCCCAGAATCACCCTTAATGCTCTGTTTACAGCAATCCAGGCTTTTTCTAGCCTGCTCCTCCAAATTCTTCCAGCCTCTACTCATTACCTAGTTCCAAAGCCACTTTCACATTTTCAGTTATTTATAACAGTGACAGTCCCACTTCTCAGTACCAATTTTCTGTCTCGGTCCATTTTGGGCTGCTATAACAAAACACCTGAGACTGGGTAATTTATAAAGAACAGAAATTTATTAGCTCACAGTTTTGGAGACTGGGAAGTCCAAGATTGAGGGGCTGCATCTGGCAAGGAATTTCTTGCTGCATCATAACATAGCAAAAGGTACCTCATGGAGAGAGAGAAAGCAAGAGAGGGCTGAACTGGCTTTTACAACAAACCCACTCACATGGAAACATTAGTCGTTCATGAGGCCAGAGCCTCTTAAGGTCCCCCTTAATCACCCCTTAAAGGTCCCACCTCTCAATACTGGTGCAATGGGGATTAAATTTCCAACATGTGAACTTTGGGGGACACAGTCAAACAATAGCACGTCTGAAAATGCATCAAGTGGTAAGAATGAGGTTCTGGAACTTGCTCTACTATTGCTTTAAATAAGGTTCAACCTGAAGGTAGATGTTCCCTCCCTTCCCCTCCAAAAAAAACCCTCTGGCATGCATATACCATTTCCTGGGAGTGACAATTACATTATTGGTACATCAGTTCCTCTTGTTCTTAACATTTCAGGAGTCTATAAAAGGCCCTAATTTTGTATTCGAATAAACACACCACTTCTTTTTCATCTTATAAAACTTAGAGCTGTCTGCAGTTCTCTAAGCTGCAACATATCCCACATATTATAAGAATTTAGTTAACCAGTTTATCCTTTACCAAAAATTGGTTATTTGAAAAGGAGAGCGAAAATGTACTGGGCAATTTAAAGAAGTTCCTTTGAGGAACACAAGTTTGAAAAGCTTTTGATGTAAATATGCTCAACTAATCAGGTTTTGTTTTAAATCTCTATCTTTTGAAGTTACTTAGAGAAAGCTCTATTTTTTTTTATTTCCACATTAGTATCAGCAGTAGTAAATCTGGCTTTAGGCTTTGTGGGCCACATATGGCCTCTGTCCCATATTCTTTGTTTTTTATTGTTGTCATTGCTTATTTCTTTTAAACAATGCTTTAAAAATGTAAAAACCATTCTTAGCTCACAGCACTGCACAAAAATAAGCCATACTTTGCTGGCCCCTGCTCTAAAGAAAAGGTACTTTTTTTTTAAATAGTAAAAGCAGAATGGTGTTCTAAAACAGTAGTAGAAATTCAGATATATGGCAACAAGTTTCATCATCATCTTTTAATCCAGTCAATTGTGTGAGTCATTGAGCACCTTTGTGCCTCATTGCCTCAGTTTCTTCATCTATAAAATGAGGGGTTAGAACAGATCAGTGGTTTATAAACCATGCATCAAGAAATCCTAGGACTCTAGGGCAGGGCACGGCTCTATGGACCCTCCCCAGCTCCTACCCTAGCACCTGCCTAACTAGCTCAGCCCTGCTTTGATCTTTTCTATATAGTGGAACTCTCCATAAAGACAAGGGTTCCAACAACATTTTTTCCCCCAGTTTTGAAAACCACTGTGGTAGTTGATTTCAGGGATCCTCCTGGTGCAAATCCTCTATGAATCAATCCTTTTCCAATCACTTCATTGAGGAGCGTCAGGTAGATAGAAATAATTTAAAATCCTATCCTGAGTATTTCAGCAAGGAGAAGGAAAAACAAGAAAGCTCTTATTCTAATAAGCCACCTGTACTTGCTTAGATTTGTGGAAATTCACCTGATAGCCTGATGGAGGGTTCCCAGATCCCACATGTGCTGAGAGGGAGAGCTCTTGCTGCATCTCTGCTTTAGGCTCTGGGAAAAGCAGGATGGTTTAGCAGTGGAAGCAATGCTGAGCCGAGACTCAGAGACCTGGTACCGCTCTGAATTAGCAACTTCCCAGCTATATAACTTCTGATGTTTATTTAACAAAAATTGGAGGGTCTACTATATAACCCACAGACAGGGTATTAGGAATACAGTGATGAACCAGACAGATGTGGAACACTCTGTCCTCTGGTACTCATCCCCCTCGCCCATAAAATAGGGCAGTAACACCTGCTCCCTCCCATACACAGTGGTCCTGCAAAGATGGCCACGTATTTGTAAACTGCAAAGCATGGACAACATTAAACTAGAAAACTACAGATTCTCCTCCTTTTAAATAAATAAAATATGTGCAATTAGAAGAATTTACGACTTTGATAAAATAAGGCCACAATAAGTTTCATATAACAAAAAACCATTTTAGAGCAAGAAACGGCACGGCAAAGCAGAAAGGGCACACGCTTTAGAACCAGACTCTCCCACTCGAATCCAGCCCTGCTATGCGCTAAGCGCGCCTAACATCTATAAGCCCCTTCTCATCTCTAGAATAAGATATTAAAACCTGCAATTTCGCGGGGTTATTGTAGAGGTAAATTAGCATTATGTAAGTAAAGCACCTGGCATAGAGCTAGCATTTAGTGAATAATAGTTTTCCCTTTCCCTTCCTCCCAGGCACCTGGATCTCAGATGAGAAAACATGGTGTTTTAAAGAGTAGGGCTTACCTCAGCACTGTTGATATTGCTACCCAGCTCTATATCATAATCTCCCCAACCAAAGAGGACAGGAAACTTCTGGTTGTTATGACCATGGAATCCAGATGCAGAATATGCCCAGTCATCAGGAAAATCTGACAGTCTTGGCACAGTTTGAGGACAGAAAGAGAGCAACAGCCAATAGCTGAGGGGAGACTCTACAGTCTGGAATGTGCCACAGACTTCCAACCACAAACGTTCTCTCTTGCACTTAGACTGTGGTATCCCCTGCGGTGTAGGCCACGGCCTCTGTTCTTCTTGGCAAGTGGGGAGGGGAGCACATGATTCTCTCCAGTCATCTCTAGGCCACATCCACATGAATGTCCACAGCACTGTTCGTCACCTCCCACCCAGCCCAGACGTACAATGCAGGCAAATCGTTTTCTCATTTCTGGAAGAGGAAGACAGGAGGAGATGGTCTCCAAAGTCCTTTCCAACTCTAAAACCCTTGGATCCTTCATTTATTCATTCAACAGTGTTTCTGGAACACTGCCTATGTCTTTGATTCCATGACCCCCTTCATAACTTCATTCATTCATTCATTCATTCAACAATATTAATGGAACATGTCCTATGTCTTTGAGTCTATGACTGGTTCTTCACTTCTCCCTTCATTCATTTATTCGGCAATATTTATTGACCACCTACAATAACCAGATACTGTTACATGCAAGATTTTGCAAAAATGAATAGGAAATAGTCCATGCCCTTAAAAAACTCACAGCCAATAGGACATGGATGAGTAAGTGATTACAATGTGTGCAGGTTATTCTGACACAGCCTTGGGAACCAGGGGAGGGGAGGCCCAGTAGGTGGGACAATGGAGGGGGGAAAAAGGAAAGGCTTCTCAGAGCACTGAGTGTTGAAGGCTAAGAAGGAGGATATCAGGCAAATCAGATGGTCCAGAAATAGGGAAAAGAATATGCCAAGGAAAGGAGGTATAAGTACAGTTTGCAGAACAGATAATCCGATAGAATGAAATAAGAGGTATACAGGACAGCAGAGGAAAGGGGGCTCAGATGATGAAGCATCTTCTAGACTTTGCTTCTTCTTAGCAAAGTCTAGAAGTCCGAACTTTATCCTTTTAGGGAATGCCTAAAAGATCTTAAATAGGATTATCTGGATTATGTGAGTGTTTTAGAAAGTCCACCGTGGTGGCAGGCAGTGTGAAGACTGGATTACAGAGGCTGGGTGGGGGAGGGGAACAGTGAGACTGAGGCAACAAAAAGATGTAGGTTGGCAACTACTTCAATTCTCTATGGGAGAAAATAGGAGCACACACTAAAGCAGCAGCAGGGGGTGGGGAACGCCTGAATTCTAGAGATATCTTGGAAGTAGAATCCATGCGACTTGGTAATCAATTCCATGGGGGAAGAAAAGGCAGGGGAGGCATCTGGATTACACCCAGGTTTCTGTCTTGGGTGAGTGGGTTAATGGATGCTGAGGATAGCAACCCAGAAAGAGAACACAAGAAAACCAGAAATACTCCTAGTTCCCCAGGCCTGAAAATCCTCACCACCTCTTCTTTGCAACTATACAATTTCCAAGATAAATCATGCTGGACCTGTGGCACTCACTGGAGTTCTCCTCCAACAGGGGTACCAGGAAATCAAAGGATAAACATGGAACATCTTCACAGACCAACACTGTTACGTATGTATTTATGGGGAAGAGATGAGTTTATTTTAAACATGACTTTTATTTTAAACCGTCAGATATATTACAGAGTAAAATGCATAGAACAAGGGAATTTAAAGATACTTCAAAGAAACCTCACAGAAGCTTCAAGAACCTTTATGAGGTAAGGGTTCCCCTCTTCGGGATTCTTTGCCTTTTGGGTTCTTCAGTGAAGATATTCACAAAGTGCTACATTATAGACTACTTAGATTATTAAGTATGAAATGTCCAATTTCCTTAGGTACTATGTTTGACAGTTGATATCTCTGACATTTCACTTGGACACTTCTTCTTTGATTTTTATTGTGAAGGTACATCCTCAGTCTTTCAAACATACATTTTGGCTTGTGATTATCTTTGAAAAATTTTTTTAGAGTAATTTTTGTGAAACCATGGATAAGTCAAAAATTCGTGTTCTTTTTGAATACGAGTTCCATTGTGGAACCAATGCAGAGCAGACAGCTTGAAATATCAACAAGTGTTTGGGAAGGATCTGGCTAATGAACGCACAGTACATGAACGGTTTGAGAAGTTCTGTTCTGGTGATTTTAATCTTGAAAATGAGCCACGTGGGCGACCTTAGACCCAGGTGGATAATGATGAGCTGAAAGCTGTAGTGGAAGTGAATCCATCTCAACCTATGTGTGAATGAGCAGCAAGGTTTGATGTTACTATTCCAACAATATTGGACCATTTAAAACAAATGGGCAAGGTAAAGAAGCTGAATAGATGGGTTCTGCATGAATCAAATGAGCATCAGCAGACAAATCATCTCAAAGTTTGCCTTTCTTTGCTGTCATGACATAAAGGCGAACCATTTATATACTGTATTGTTACATGTGATGAAAAATAGATTCTTTTTGACAATCACAAGGGTTCGGCACAATGGTTGGATAAAGATGAAGTGCTGAAACATAGTCCCAAAACGAATATTCATCAAAAAAAGCTAATGGTGTCTGTTTGGTGGTCCAGCACTGATATTATCCACTACAGCGTCATGAAACCTGGTCAATCAATTACAGCAGGTGTCTACTGCAACCAAATGGACGAAATGATGAGGATGCTTGTGATTAAGCAGCCAAGATTGGTCAATAGAGACAGTAAGTCCTCTTGCAAGACAACACTTGAACTTGACCACATGTCGCATAACGCTGCTTAAACTACCCAAGCTGGACTTGGAAACTCTCTGTCATCCACCATATTCACCAGACCTTGCACCAACTGACTTCTTCCAGGCTTTGCACCACTTTTTGCAAGAAAAAATATTCAATTCTCAACAGGCTGTGGAAAATGCCTTTCGCGATTTCATCACCACTTACCCTCCAGGCTTCTTCGCTGCTAGCACAAACAAGCTACCCTAAGATGCCAACACCGTCAACAGTTTAGGTGCATACTTTGATTAATTGTACTGCTTCTTGTTTGAGATATAATAAACTATGCTTTTGTTTTGAAATTGGACATTTTATATTTAATGACCTAAAGAAGCACATGCACTAAGACTGGGCATTTCCACTACTACGTAGACACCTTAGAGTAGCGGTTCTCAAAGCATGGTCTGTGGAACCCTAGGTGGTCTCTGAGACCCTTTCAGGGATCCTCAAGATCAAAACAGTTTTTATAATAATACTAAGGCATTTTCCCTTTTCACTCTGTTGACATTTGTAGTGATGATACAAAGCAATGGTGGGTAAAACTGTTGACACTTTAGCTCAAATCAAGGCACTAACAATAGAAAAACCCTGCCAGCTTCACTTAAGAATGTCTTTGATGAAGCAGTAAAAATTATTAATTTTATTGAAGACTGATCCTTCTGTAAATATCTTTTTAATATTATATGTAATAAATATATGCATAAAGCACTTCTGCCATTACTGAAGTATGGTGGCTATCTTAAGGAAAGGTCGGTGTGATTGTTGGACTTAGGTGCTGAAATAGCCACTTCTTCTCATCAAACATCACTTCTAATTGAAAGAATAACCGACAAACTATGGTCATTCACATGTGGGTATCTGACAGACTCTTTATTGGAAAAAAGTTAAGTAAGACTGATACTTCAAGAAAAAACTGACAGTACTTGTTGGCAATGATCAAATTCAAGCTTTCAAGCAAGAATTAAAATTTTGGAAAACTTGTATCCTACACTGTGAACTTGACAGCTTCCCAATACAGTACTTAAAGACTCTTCAAGTAAGATCAGTGTTGATATTAATAAATTTTTTATACTGTATAACAAAATGTGTCAGCATTTGGTAGATGCAAGATGCTACATGCACCTTGATCCATTCGAAGCACAAGAGAGACCAGCAGATTTTACTTTAACAGAACACAAACAGTTCATTGAAATGTTTTGATTCAACATCATAACTAACCTTTAAGAAGTTACCTCTTTTTGAGTCTTGCTGTAGTACCAAAGAATATTCACGATTATCTGGAAAGGCTATTACATATCTGTGTGAAGTTGGATTTCCTCATAGACTCCATCCAAAAAGTGTCGCAATGGATTGAATGCAATGAGAATCTAGTTGTCTTCTGTTAAGCCAGGCATTAGTGATTTGCAAAACTAGAGAAGAATGCCACTAAACTTTTTTTTTGGAAAAATATTTTTTCATTAAAAATATACTATTTATAGTTAACATATAATGGGTTAGAATTATTTTTAATGATAAAAATAATTTCTCAGTTTTAATCTCATTTTCTATTTAATATGAAATAGATAGATGGATATAATGCATATACACAAAAGTTCTTTGGAGTCCTCAGTAACTTTTAGGGGTCCTGGTAAAGGGATCCTGAGACCAAAATGTTTGAGAACCAGTGTCTTAGAGAAATTTACACTCAGGCCAAAGTGATATGTACATGCATGTTCACAGCAGCACTGTTAATAACAGCAAAAAAGTGGAAACAAAGGAAACATTCATTGTGGTATGTTTCTACTGAGTTATACCAGAGAGCAGTAAACATGAATGTACCACAGCTACATGCATTAGGGTGGATAAATCTCAGAAAGGTAACTGTTAAATGAAAAGCCAAGATGCAGACAAACAAAACTAAACAATATGGTAAATTAAAGCCTAGAGAAAAAGCAAGGGAAACAATAAATAAAATTTAGGGTCATGGGAATTCTTAGGAGACAGGGAACAGGAGAATCCACAAGACAGGTTCAATAGCATTAAAACTTGTTATATTGTGCAGTAGGTTTATAGATGTTTGTTTTGTCATTATGCTTCGTTATATATGTATAAATGTTAGATAATAATTTCTATAAAGAGCACATACTCCTGGCCTTCAAAGGGAGGAACGGCATTAGAGCTTTCCCTGCCGATTATTCAGGAACCAAAGGGGCAAGGAAAGGGCAAGAGGCGAGGGCCAGCCCTGGCTGAGTTCTGCAGCACTGGGCTTGCGAAGGCCATCCCCAGGCATGGCTCACCCACAGGCCCCTTTAGAGGTCACATCCACTGCCATTTCTCCGAGTCTGGTTTTTCAGCGGACCTCCCTACTTGAAAAATCCATTTCTTCCTTTAGGCCATGATCCTCCATCTCCATTTTTATCACAGTAAAAGAAACCACCACATTTCACAGTTGATTTTTGCGATACAATCAAGCCACTCAATTTAGCAATCGTAATCTGGGCCAGCTCCTTCCGTATTTTTCCTACCTGTTATTCTTACATCACCAATACAGCCCCTTTGGTTTAATAAGGCCCCTTCTTTTAGTGCTTCCTGCATACTTTTGGTTTATTTTAACCTCTTTTGGTTAATGTCATTACTTCTACTTGGAATATTCCCTCCTCTCTTCTCAAGATCTAAATCCATCGCTTCCTCGAGGATGTTTTATATGTCATTCCTCTTCAATCTTTTCCCCATCACGCTCCCGCTTACTCTGCGTTTCCTCAAACATTTGCACATCTAATTCATAGTATATTGTCTTACGCTTGTTAGCACATTGATTTGTACTTATCTTCTGTGATTGTTTTGTGTCAACATTTGAAAGAACTGTCAGCAGAGACTGCATCCTACAGAACTTCCGTGAGCCAGGTGAGTGCTCAAAACTTCTTCTTCATGAATGAGCACCAAGTGGGGAGCACAACTGGCAGCTGATCAAATCCTGCCTGCTCTAACGTGACACCATGTGAGTTGCCACCTACCCTTATTCTCAAAAGGCTCTCAGTTCAGTACACCGAAAGATGTGCTCCCCCGCTGTGGGAACAGATTTCCAATTTTATAACAGAAACCAAGCAAAGCACCACTTCCTTTATAGAATTCTCTTCCATAATATTAAACAATTTTAGAGTGCAACATTTCCCCTCCTCATCCCAGCCTGCATTACTTAAGAGTCCTTAGAAAATCACCCCAACAGGTGGTTGAACAAGCCTCTTTGTAAACACAAGATCTGTTTCATTTTTGGACAGTTTTGTTTATTCAACAGGTCCTTATCTTATCAAATCAAATTTATCTTCCTTATAACTTCTACCCTATTGGTCCTAGTCTCTGTTGTCATTTCATAAGTTTATGAAAATACTTCGCAAGCTGAATTTTAATTATTTGTTTCCGCCTCTTTCTCTGCCCACTTGGCTCTGAGCTCCCTGAATGCAGGGACCATATTCTATCCAGCTCCACAAACCCCTAATCCCTGACATACACGCACCCAGTCACTGCTGGTGGAATGAATGAATGAATGAATGATCAGTTACCACACATGTGCTAAGAATTTAGAATGAATGACAATCTAAAGTAAGCTTACTCCCTTTTTCACTCGACAGAACTTCATATATTTGAATGTAGCTACCATGCACAATTTTAATCCACCCCCACTCTTGTCTTCAATTATGCATTCCCAATTGCCTCAATAATTAATTTCTCATATGATGATTTCAAGAGACTACAACATTCCAGTTGCCTCCCTTCTGGTGACTAGTTTATCAATTTCCCCATTTAAATCAGGGCACCCAATCTGGGATTCAATACTACAGATGTGTCTGATCAGTTTACAAAAGTGATGCTGCCACTCTTGTTCAGAATTCTGTACTTGAATTCCGTACTTGAATTCCTTTAGCAAACTCTGCTGAAATCTATCCCTTTTTCAAATAAAGGCTTAATTTTAAATACTACTTATTGATTAATAATGGTTATCTCTGGAGGTGGAAGTCGACATGACGGGACTATTGCACTTTACACATTTATACATAAGTTTAACTATTTATACTAAGCATGTACTACTTTTGTCATTAAAGCCAATATAGGTTTTTAAAAAATAAGGTAATAAAGAGTTAATATCTGTGATTGCTATGGTCCCAGCCTTATGGAGTACATCCAAGTCATATTTAAACTATTTGTACTTTTTCTCTTCTTCTGAATACATTTTTTCACCTATCAACAAGTATTCGAGTAGCCTTTTGTGCCCAGCACTTCTCTCTGTAATCTACTAGTATAGCCATCCAAGCCCTACTTCTAGATTGTGAAATTTCTCTCTTTCTATAAATGTCAGAAAGCAGCTCACTATAATTTGATTTCTCACTTTCTTAAGGTTAGATTAAAACCCAATAAGTTATTATTTGAGGTTTGCTTTCCCCTGGAAGGGAGAAATCATATAGCACATTTCAGTTAACGTTTTCTGGAGCGTGGGGTCTCCCACACTTTGTTTCCTCCCAAATACAGCTGTGTTTCATGCTCTAGAGGGGATTGTTGGGTTAACAAGTAGGGCCAAACAAGTGCAGATTAGAAAACGACGCCTAATTCTAGGCCATGATACAAAGGCAGTACTCTCCATATGGAGCACACAGTTCAGGCCTCGGAAAGTGTCACTGGTGTGACTCTATTCTATTACCCTCTGCTTAGTCTAAGGTCAGAAACTCAGATCTTAAATCTCTGAGGAAAGAAATATTATTGGCAGCACAAGTTTTCATGAATCATGGAGTCATTATGTTCCATAAGCAGTGAAGGGGTCCCCCTCCTATAGTGGAGGGTTTCTCTCTGAGCAGAGTTTAGGGTGACAAGGCATCTCCTTCGGGTTGTGAGATCGCATGAAGATTTCACAGACCTAGAGCTGCGCTGGGCCTCAGGAGACCATCAGACAGTCCAGCCTGGGTAGTGCTGACACTGCTGACCATGAGCTAGTTTCTTCCTCTCTCTGTAGCTCAGTCTCCACTTCTGTCCAATTGGTGGGAGAAGCAGCCCTTCCCTGCCTGACTCACAGGCAGATGCTCTTCGTGAACAATAAAGCATAGTATAAATAGAAAGTCTCAGTAAAGTGCTCTTTTCCCTTTTACAAGATAGAGCTACTTAAGCACAGAGAGGTTAAGTGATTTGCCCAACGTCACAAAGCCAGTGAGAAACCTTGGTGATGGAAGAATGCAAGGGAGAAGAGTAGAGACCGTGTCTCCTGCCTGGTGTAAGTTCTTTCCCTGAACCTCTGGTTTCCAACCTAGAGGAGCTGGAGGCAATTACTCAAGTCTATGAGTTAATTTTAGGGTGTTAAGAGCCTAACAAATTATGGTCAATAGCTTCCCAGGCTTAGCATCACAAGTCTTTATTTTTGGCTGAAATGATATCATCCCAGAGTGGGAATTCTGGTTCGTTCAGGGTCCTCAACCCTGGCTATCCATTCAAATCATCCAGGGAGCTTTTTAAAAATGTTCACACCCAGGCTCTTCCCTGAGCCAATTAAACATAAATCTCTGAGGGGTGTTTGAATTTTTTTAAAAATCTCTCAGGTGATTTTCATGTATAGCCAGGGTTGAGAACCACAGGGTTGGCTGACAGTGATCAGAGGCTGATGGGCAGCAATAATTGTCCCTGACTAATTATTAATACATAGTACAGTTAAAGCAATCCTACTGAAATCCTCAGTTGAAATGAACTCACACTTCAGGTATATTAATATGGTCAGCATTTACTGTTCAAATACTATATGCCAGACATGAGTCTAAAAACCTCTATGTCTGAGCTCACTTAGTACCATAGAACCTACAATGTTCCCCCATTTTTGCAGACAAGAAAAATAGCCCGAGAACTGCAGTAACTTGCTAACGTTGTGTCTAAAATGTGGTGCAGCCAGGATCTTAATCTCTGTCTTACACTGCTTCTTAGTACTGCCATAGAATGTGGTATTCAACACCTTAGACTCAGTGATGAATTAAAGATCAAAGAATGCTGGGTAATGCAGAACAGTTTCTAACCTAATGCCTGCGGGGCCTAGGAGGTAAGACACCTGAGGGAGGCAGGCAGATGTATATGCATATGGGGACATGGTGGCCGAGTGGCAGGAATCGCGGCAGACTGACAAGCACATGCCTGGGGAAGGGAGACAGCCGCCGCAGACTACAGCAGATTGCTGCCATGTGGGGAGGTGGGCCCAGTGCTGCTGGCTCTTCCAAGTTTTCAAAAGAAGCTGGAAATTTAGATTTTTATATGAAACCTCCAATTTCCAAAATGTTGTCTCAAGTTTTTAAACATACCGTCTGGGGCAAAACACATCAGTATGGCACCAGCTTGTGACCTCTGATACGATCTGTCTCCCCCGACCCTCTCTCTCTCTCCCACACACACACCCACACCCCCGTCAATCCTTCATTTAAGATTTATTTAATGTGTTCTCTTGGACTGGTTCTCTGCAGACCCCAGCTTTCCTTCTTTCTGTGCAAAATTTGAACTATTACCTGTATAACATATGGAACACCCAATATAAATTTCCTCTGGGTTACTTTAATCAGTGGACTGCCTGTTGACTAAATGAATAAATAAATAAACATTTATTAAACATTCTATAATTTGGGTCTCACTGTAAGTCTCTGAAGGAAGATTTACTATCCTCACTTTACAGTAAAATCCAGTCATAATGCATACGATTATTATACAACTTAGATATAATTCAAGTCAAATCATATAAACAGAGAAACTCAGTCCTGTAGTAAAAGCCTAATACAATACTGTTGGCCTATGAAACAAGTATTAGTCAAGCCTTACAATAATAGCCTTGTAAAAGAATTTCACCATGTTATATTAATTACTCATCACTCTAATGAGATATATGGAAAAAAAAAAAACCCCATAGAAACCACCAAAAAGTTCTAGGTCAGAAATGCCTATAGTCTAATCACAATCTAAGCAAACTGAAACATATTTCATATACTTAATAATAGGTAATACTTATTGAACTCTTTCTATGCAGCAGGTACTAATTAGGAATGATTTTATATATAGGTATACTATCAGCATTTATATATTATTCAATTAATCCTTATAATAACTCTATGATATAGGAACTATTATCACTAAAGATGAAGAAACTGGAGAACAGAGAAGTTAAGTAATTTGCCCGAGATCACACAGCTAGTCAGTGGCAGAGCTGGGATGTGAACAACCTGGCTCCAGAGTTCGTACACTTAACTGCTACCCTATGAACTTCAAAAGCATATGAGTTCCGTTTTTACTTTAGTCAAACCATATATAGTAGACAAAGTGAAAAGAGGGCAAAGTCACAGATGACTCTTTCTCTCTCTCATTACAAAACAACAACAAAAGCTTTTTAAAATACACCACCAGACCACCTAAGATACTAGCATTATATAACCTTAGAAAAATCCATCACCCTTCACAAGTACAGCAGCTTGTATCAAAAGCTCAGATAAGCAGAGTGCTGTTGATCAATCATGTAAAAGATCATTTTCTCCTGGCCTTCCTCAGTCCCCTTTGAAGGCCAGCTTCTTCAGAGCACTCAAAACAATTCACCCTGAGATCCACATCTCTCTCTCTCACCCCCTTTCTTTTTTCCCTTACACCACACTTCTAATGGGGTCTAACCACTTCTCTGACCCACGTAGAAATTACCAGAGAGAGAGAGAGAGAGAGAGAGAGAAAAAGGTTATTTTAGGGTTTGCTTTTTCAGGCCCCAGCCTCCAAGAAGGTCCATGCATTTCTTCCTTGCTGGTAGATAAAACTTGGCTGAATTTGGATTCTTAAAAACAGAAGCAAAGAGTACCTAAACCTGGGTCATTTAAGAACTCTAGAAGCAGAACTTCAGCAGTGGAAGTTGTTTTTCAATAAGAAGGGAATGGACAGTTGGAAACAATATCCTTTTTAGGCACACAGAATCTGCTGCATTTAATATAACCCTAGGTCAGTCTGTGAAAGCAGAGTTGCTAAAGGCCACATTCTGACCTCAGACCGTGGGCGCGTATCACTGTGCATTTTATAAAATTAGCTACAGTGCAGCCTCTGTGTGTGTGTGTGTGTGTGTGTACACACAGTGAAGCTAACTTTTATAAAATGAACAGCAATATGCACCCATGCAGTTTAAGATTATTATCAAGCAAAATTCTGATTTTTATTTATGAAACTACCTTGTAACTAGAACAATTCCATCCCAAGGTGGGTCCCTGGGGAATGATATGAGTCATCTTTGAGGCCCCTGCTTCAGCACCTAGTCATACACTATTCTCCAATATCATAAAAAATATAATTTACAGACAGAGGATAGAAATATAAAACCTGCTCCCAAACAGAAGGGAGAAAGCAGCTAGAAACTTCAGCCCATCAAGTACTCTTAGCTATTTCTAAGGTCTGTGCTTTGCACATTATTCTCTTATAAAATATGACAGAAGACATTTCGGCTACCATGAACCGTAAAGTGTTTTGTACACTTAGCCCTAGATGGTATGAATTACTGAGCTACACCTGGCAAAGTAGGAGACAGAAAGAGTACATCAGAAAGAGGCATCATCATTTACAATCTATACCTCTAAGATGTGATTCTAAGTATACATTAACTAAGCCAAAACAGTAATAAAATCTGATGAGAAAAAGCTCACGTCTTACCATAACTAGGCCTGGTCTGGATTTCTTTCCAATAAGAGAAAACCCACAGTCTATTTCTTCACCACAAAGCCCATAGTCTCGTAAAACCTTATGCTAGAAATCCTTTAACGCCCCCAAAAGTCCTATTTTGTAGGTCATACTCTCATTATCTTGTTCTGCGATCACTCTGATTAAATTATAGAAAATTACTAATACATCACTCAGAATGGAGAGATCAGCTCCAGCCTGTTCTGTTTGTTTTTCCTTCTCCTACCCATTAGGATTATTAACTCTATCGGATATTTAAAAATGAAGAATGGAGGAGGACATGGCAACTTCAAATGAGCATAGAGGATATATTAACCCAATCTCAGGAATATGATAGCCTTCAGCTCTCACAGATGGCATTTCTGACCCATCATAGAAACCAAGGGAGCTTTAAACAGTGTAGCAATGTGGGCCCCACTATCATTTCCCTCATACCTTGTGCTATGGCCTAAATGGGTACCCCTAAAATTCATACGTTGAAAAGTAATCCCCAATGTGACAGTACTAATAGGTGTGGTCTTTAGGAGGTGACTGGGTCATGAGGACAGAGCCTTCATGAATGTAATGAGTGCCCTCATAAAGGAGGCCAAGTAAGTTTGTTCACCCCTCCCACCATGTGAAGACACAGGGAGAAGGTGCCATGCATGGTTGAAGCAGAGACTGAGCCCTCACTAGACACAGAACCTCCTGGCACCTTGATTTTGGACTTCCCAACATTCAGAACTGCAAGCAATAAATTTCTATTGTGTATCAATTACCCAGTCTAAGGCATTTTGTTATAGCAGCCCAAATGAACTAAGATACCTCGTCATCTTTGAGTCCAAAAAATACCAATTGGCATATAAGTGACCATACATAGTGATACTGGATAAGAGTTTTTTTCTTTTGTAAAACTAACTCATCCAGATATGATCCAAACCTGAACTACTGGGATTACTAAGTAAGCTAGTTTACTAATCTAGCCAGGCACCATACATTTCTAATCCGGCCTTTTCTATAAGAACATGTTGACATTAATAGGACTCCTTGTATTTTAAACCAACTTTTGACCCCAGGAGAAGCCTGCCTTGTTACTCCACCAACACACTCTCCTTGGGTGTGTCCACAGCCCTTGTCCATCTAATTTTACAAGCCTCACAAGATAGAGATTTTTCTACACCTCCCTTGGAACTCTCCTAATAGAAGCCATTCAAAGACTCTAAAATCTCAAATGCACAGCAAGCTCTAACACTAGTCAAAAGCTGTCCAATTTATACTTCTCCAGCATGATTTATTAACACTTTGTGCAGAGAGACTTGTCAACTCACACCAGCTGTGTCATCCCCAGAGTGAGACGGCAGCATGCAGATAAATTAAAAATCAATTTTTTTATTAGAAACTATTTTGAAGCATTAGAAGGAATGTGATTTTGAGCTATCTTCCTTATTTTAACAGGCAAGCTCAGTGATACCCTACTTACTGTATTAGGAATACATGGATGTTCTTTTCAGAGAACAGACAGGATTATTTCCCACATCAACCTAGACTGCTCCTGGGTACTTCGGAACCATTAGGTCTGGCTGACAGGATCAGTGAAATATTTTGCTACTTCAGATTCAAATTTTTTCCCACGTGGTTTCTGCCATGGTTAGTCAGGAGGTACTGCTTGGTCACTGTAAAAATTAATAAGAATAAATAGGGGAAGAGTTAAATCTCCTACCCTTTCTCTTTCATCAGACTTAAAAAGACTTGTAAAATTATAAAAATAAGAGATCCTGTGCCTTTTCAGTCATTTTGCTTTCCAATTTTACTAGAAAGCAAGAGAGAATTTTCTAAAGTTTTGTTAATGAAGAACACAATAACCTGTTCTAGTCTTGACCCACATCTGAGTAAACAATGAAAATACTGGAATAACAAAACAACTGTTGTATTAACTTCTCCTTTGTGCTCCCTCTCGAGAATAGGGATTGGGCAAATTTTCAATGATAAATAGAAGGGGATCTAAACTCAGACACGTTTATGGGTAATTGAAGCTAATGAAGAAATCTTAAAAGTGCTGATCACCAGTAGTAAAAGGACTTACAGACGCAACAAATGCAGGAGAAAGCCCTTTCTCATCCTTTCTCTCTTCAGTTTGTGATCCCAAATGTAAAGACGTTCATAAAATGCCTAGTCCCGTGCCTGGTAAATAGTCACCCTATCAGTTTCCCTCTCTTCCTCTTTCTTAGGCTGACAAACTTTTTAAAATTATGCAGTTCAGGATTCTGCTAAAGATAAGTGGGTGGTATAGCTCAAAGGGCCTCTGGGACTTTTTTTGAACATGGTATTAGACCTTGTTAATGGAAAGAATTTTTATAAAAAGAGCCATCAATAGCAAGAGAGTCATATTTAAATCCCAAAATGACGATTATTGCTCTAGGCCAAGAAATACAGGCTTTATTTTGAATAATAATTTTTAAAGTCACCTCTCAAAAATAGTGTAGGTTTAGTATCCATTACTGGGGTCACCTGCAAAAGTTAATACAGAACTTCTTTTTGATTTGTAGACAGTAGGATCACCTTTCAACTTTACAGTACAGGCCATTTTTTTCCTGCATATGTATGAGGCCCGTATAACAAAAACAAAAACAAACAGATAAAAACACACGCACTCACTTCAGAGGCCCAGGAGGAAATGACTGTGTAGAATTTTAAATCAGAAACCTAAGGCTTAGGTTAGTAGTGTCAGGTTAAAGGCTCACCCATCTCCAAAGCTAATTCGGTTCTGAACAGTCCCATGGGTGTCTAGCTGAACAGAAGGAGCTAGGAAACCTTAGCAGGCCGAAGCCCGGTCTGGAGAATTGCTGGGACTCCATGCCAGGGGTTGAGGCTCACCCCAGACTTGGTATCAGATAATACCAAGTGCTAGTCTAGATTTCCAGGACTAATCCACTCCAGAGTGGAACTTCCAGGTTCCTTGGTGTCTGTGCTGTCGAGTGGGAGGACTGTGGGCTTTGTAGATCCAGACTGTGCCTGGCTGGTATTACATTTAATAACAGAAAAATAAATTCAACACGAAGAAAGGGTCTATAAGTAGCAATGGTTTATGCTTTAGAAATCTTTCATATCACTGGGGGATGCAAAGACAAGGAGGGACCTAAAAGGAAGTGGAAAGTATTCCAAATTTTCTATGGCTTCAGTTTTCACAAGTTCTTTTTTTTTTTTTTTTGTATTCTAATTTGCACTTCTTAAGTGTATGTTTACAGGCTCTACAGATTCTTAAAACGATATATCAATAGCAGTTATTAACCACTTTTGTATTTACTCAGAAGGGCTCTTTGGCTTCAAAAACAATTTTCCCCATCTCACTTGGCCAAGTCCTCCCTTCCCCACCCCTATTACACACATCACTCCTTTCTTTTAGGGTCAACTTTTAAATCTGCCTCTATGTAACTTCTTAAAACCCTGGGATGCCTTCTATGAGGGCAACTTTAATCTCCAGACTTACTATATTTTAACTTTGATACAAAGCAGTTCTCCAGGGAATAAGAAAGCCTTCTCCCACACATAAATAAACAAACAAAGCGTTTGCATTAAAACTGGGACTTAGAACTACAATTGTATTCTACATTAAATACAAAGTAACACTAATTTTTACCAAAGTTAATATTTATTACATCTCCACACCACTTGCAAGTTTCTTTGAGACTCATTCAGCACTTAGCAAGCCTTGGGTTACTGTGACTGAATTGCAAAATACACCATTTGCCCAGAAACTGCTCTTAGTCCAAATGCAAATTGGTTACAAAACACGTGTAAACCACGCTTAGAACAGGCAGCACACATCCACAAAAATCCATTCAATGCAAAAGTGAGTGGGAAAGCTTCGACAATTAAGGCTTCCCTTTAAAAACTGGAGGGACATTCAGGGTGTTTCCAAAAGTAATTGTTTCTTACTTCAGTAAAAGTGACTTTATGTGACTGGAAGAGGGAGATGATTTTTTTTTTTAAGTGAGTGGAAAGCAGTAGAGCGATTGCAATTAGAGAGCAAAGCGAGAGAGCCCACTCTCAAAATATAACTTCATCACCAAGCACCAACGCGCAGGAGAGGCCCACCAAGCACACGAGCTAAAATGGAGCCTGAATTTCCTCTCAGACGGAGAGGGTAGTAGCACGAGGTCAGGGTCAAGGTCACCAGCAGGGCAGGCTGCAGCTGCCCGACTGCGCTACACACAAGAGGAGGGAAGGCGTTCCATCTCCGTTCACAGCCGAAACAGATAAATCCCTTCTCCTCTCCCACCCTCCCTCTAACCCCGCCAACATTTTTTGTTTAAAGCAGGGGGAGAAGAGAAGAAAGGAAAATGACCAAATACCCTCACCGCCCTGTTTTCGCACACAAGCTCATCAGCTCCCAAAGTTGCCATCTAAGGGCAAGTTCGCAGAGAACACTGAAGCCCATTTTGTCGGAGCAGGGCAAACCTCCCCTGACGCCCCCAGGATCCCTGGCTCCCCTCCCTCCCCCGCACGCCCCCGAAAAGCGCTGGGAACTGCGGCCGGCCGGCCATGTGCACGCACGCTCTTCCACCAACTGCTGCGACTTTCTGTGAATCGCAGCGCGGAGCCTCCCAACTCGCCCTCCCCGACTCCACCGCCTTCTTCCTCGCACAAAATTTCCCTACACACGCAGCCGCCTGCGAGTGATTTTATGTGCATATATATTACATATGTGATATTATCCTCAGAACCTCTAGCGGGCAGGCGAAGAAAGGACTGCACAGGGGCATTTTTTTTTTTTAAGGAAGGGAAAAAAAAAAAAAGCACAACCCAAGCCCTTTGCGTCGACTCCTGCGTACCGGGAAGAGGAAAGAAAAGAGGAATGTTTGCGGAGCGGACTGCCTGCAAGTGCCCTTGCTCGCCACTTCGGCCGCGGCCCGGGTGACACGGAGCCGCCGGGGCGCCCGGCCCTAGCAGCCCGCGCCCCCCTCCCGGTCCCCCGGGCAGGCACCGCCGCGGCTGTTTCGCGAGGGGGAGATCGATCGCGCTGCCTGTCTGCAGCGGAAACGCACACGCTCACACACAACCCGAGCCCGAGACACCATAACCTTAACCCTTCCCCCACCCTCCGTGAACTTCAGGTGACCGACCACGTCGGCCTGACACCCGGGCGGGCGGGCGCTCCGGCTCCGCTCCCGCCCCCAGCCCGGGTTTTGCAGGATCGGGCTCCGAGCAGCGCCAAACCGCCGGGAGAGGAGAGTAGCGTGGGGGGGAGCGGAGAGAAATTGACCCTCCGTCTCCCCCGACCCCTCCCTCCCGCGCCTCCCGCGTCCCCCCCTCCCGTCACCCCGCCCCACGCCTTCTCCCCTGCCCCCTCTTCCCTGCATTCAAGGAGCCGGGCGGCCCCGGGGGATATTTTTAGTTGCTTCTTTCTCCTTCACTTTTAGCTTTAGCAGCATCTCGGAACACTCAAAGCGGAGAAAGATGGGGCGGGGGGGGGACTGGAGAGGGAGTGGGGGAAAAGTTAAGAGTCTCGCAAAGAAAAGCCGGAGGGAGGGCGGAGAGGGACCGGGGGCGCGGGTGGAGGAGGGGAAGGGGACCCGGCCGTGCCGGCGGGTGTGTGTCTCCAGTTGGTGTGTGTGGCTGCCGCCGGGGAGGGCTGTGATGCACTTTAGTCCTGGACTCTGCTCAGCTCGCCGGGGAGGGGGCCCGAGAGCCCGAGTCGCGCCCGGCTCCGTCTGCTCCCACTGACCCCGCATTTTATTGCGGCCAGGAGCCCTGCTCCTCCCTCCCCTCGGCTCTGCAGAGACCTCGCGCGCCGCGAGCCGCCCTGCCTCCTGCCTCCGCCTCGGCGCAGCTCCCGCACCCCACATCCGCCCGCCGCTGCCCGGCCTCGCCCCCCGCCCGGCCGCCCCGCGCCCCCTGCGCCCCGGCGCGCCCCCTCGCCCCCGCGCCGCGGGGGCAGCCGCCCGGCGGCGCGTGTGCGCCCGTGTGTTTGTGTGCGGTGCCCCCACACCCTCCCCGGCCGCTCCCGCCTCGCCCGCCCCCGACTCCCCTCCTCCGCCGCCGCCTCCTCCACCTCCGCCTCCTCCTGCTCCAGCCGCCGCCGCTGCCGCCGGCGGCTCCGGGGCCGACCAACCCCGGCGCAACCTTTAGCCAGAGACGGACCTTTCCCTGGATCCCGCACCCGGCGGCCGCCGCGCGCCCTCGCCCCGGCACCCCCAAACGCCATGTCACGGCCCCCAGCCCTCCGCGCGCCCCGACCCCGCACCCTTAGGCACCGGAGCCACAAGGAATTTTTTTAAGATTCCAACCTCTCCCACCTCCCCCCCAACCCCCCGATAAAAACCCGGCATCCACACTACTCCCTCCTCCCTTCTCTTGCCCCCTCCCCCCAGCAACCCGGAGTGAGGAGGGGGAAGGCGGAGGAAAGGGAGAAAAAGCCCGATCTCAAGGAAAAAAAGAGGGGGGGCGAGAGAAAGAAAGAAAAAGAGAGAGAATAGAAAGGGCACGGGGCTGATCATCACCAACATGGCTGCCTCGGCACAGACCTAAACGAGGAGTAACCCGGGCTGTGTCTTTGTCAGTTTCACCTCTGTAACCCTAAACTAATGCAGAAAACAACGGCGGAGGCTGCGGAGGGGAAAGAGGAGAGGGAGGGCGAGAAAATGGCACGAGAGGAGGTGGAGAAGGGATGACTTACGTGAGGGAAGGCGCTTGGGCTGCTCCTGCTTCCTCCTGGGCATTTTCCCCCTTTTCTCACATTCTCCTCCTTGGTTAATGTGAGATCAAATAAACCCCCGTGGGGGCAGAGAGGCAGACACTGGCAGGAGCGGGGAGGTAGTTGGGGGGCGGGCGGGCGGGCAGGGGGAAACCCCTTCTCTCCGGTGTGTGCAATGGGTTGAAGCTTGTTTCCTGGAGCCAGAAGAGGGGTTTTCTTCTTTTCTTTCCTTTCTTTTTTTCCTTTTTTTTTTTTTTTTTAATTTTTGGTCGTGCACCTGGCTTGTCCCCGAGCGTAATATTCTTCAATGGAAACGGATCTAATAGGTGTGAGTGTGTGTGTGTCCTGTGCTCGCGCGTGTGATGGGAGGTATAAATAAATGAGTGCCGGTGCGGCGGTGTCTATGGCCGCGCTCTGTGTCTCCGAGCCCCTAACACTAATGTCGGGATCAAAGGGCAGCGGCGGCGGCAGCACAGCTCACAGCTCGCTCTCTTGCTCTCTCTCTCTCTTTCTCGCTCTCTCTCTCCTCTCGCGCTCTCTCTCGCTCGCTCGCTCTCTGTCACACACACACTCACACACACACAGAGGCACAGACTGAGGGAAAGAGCGAGAGCTACACACACACACACACACACACACGCACGCACACACACACTCACATAGCAAAGAGGAAGGTGCCCTAAGGCTCCCAGGGCGGACTCAGCCTGGGATTTACAACCGCTCTGTCTGGAAAGAATGGGGGGCGCGCGTGCGGGGGTGGGATGCAGTTCTTCAAATTGATCCCGCTAGTTGCCAAATCTAGGGGGGAAAAAAGTTTTTCCCACTCTTTCGACAACGATTAGTTCATTATGTTGCTGATTTTTTAAAAAAAGGAAATAAATCTTGCTCTTCACTTTTCTTCTGTTTATTAAACTACATTTTGTTCTGTATAAAATTCTTCGGGCTTTTGTCACCGAAAGAATTCCTCTCTCACCCCATCACCTTAAGTCTGGAGGTTACAGTCTCCCACACACTCTCCAAAAACACTGCAATAAAAGTATTTTTTGGAAAAAATAAAAAGATAACATAGGGTGAAATCAATAACGAGGTTGACGGAATAAGTGCCCAGTTTTGGAGTGTCCAGTGGAGTTAAAACTGAAAAATGCTCCTAAATGAAAATTATAGCTCCTTGACAAAGGGGTAAAAATAAGATTAGGTCACCCCTGATGGCTGATTTAACTGCTACACGATACTCCTACAGTGCTTACAGCTTCGGAAATTTACTTTTTTCCCTGCTATAATGCAGGTATATGAAGTTTACCCTGAAGCAATCGCAATGTGCATATGAGCCCAATATAGCAGTTTTCATTAACTGATACATACTTTCATTACTTTACAAATCACACATCTTTCTTCAAAGAGAGACATAAAGGGGAAAAATAGAAAAGGACGGGTCTCACTCTAGCACAAAAGGTACTTGGTGAAAGAGGACTGTTCTCTTTGTGACTTGCAGTCATTTGGATAAAAGTTCACTCAGAGGTTGTTAATGATTTAAACTCCAAAACCTGCTACTATAATTGAAGTAAAAATGGTCTGAAGAAGAGTTGTTTCATAAAACTCTCTTTGTAAGATAAAACTTTGAACTTAGCAGAATACATTATATGTCATGAGTCAGATGTAGCTAAAAAATAAAAAGGTGCATTATTTAACTACATCTTCCCTTTTTAGCTTTTTTAAAACTCTGACTCATCATCTTATTATGTTAAATATTTTCCTACCAATTTTTAAATAGACTTTTTCATCAAAGAAGGTGGAGGCACAGTGAAGATATAGAACATTAAAATGACACTCTATGAGCTTACATGGATAACTAATGCCTCTTTGAGGCTCTGACTTAATTCTTACAACTCCAGTGGTGTTAAAAAGAGTGATGGGGCTTAAGTTCTGACGCGCCCCTTTAAAAATAACAATAAGGCTTGCATGCTTTTGTTAGTAAAGCTTAAAGAGTGCTGTGTCTCCCAAAAGATGTCTTTCATTGATAGTGAAATCTCAGGATGAACCCCTCTGCCAACTCCCCCCAAAGATCTAGTTTCCCAGTAACAAGTAATGTTATCTGAAGCAAGGTTTGAAACACTTGAATTCAGTCTAAAACAAAACAGCAGTCAAGTCTAAAACGAAGCATCAACCTTAAACCAGTTCTTCCTCAAATATTGGTTTAAAAAAAAAACTGGTAGTTAAGTTTCCCTGCATTATAATTTGCAATAGAACTATCTTTCAACTCCGATCAAATTCAGCTTGTCATGACTTTGACTATTGCCAGTGGCATTGGACTTGAGATTAATATATGAATGATAAATCAGAGCCCATACATTCCAAGTAGACCCATTCCCCTCAGTGTTCAGGATCTTTACACTTAAACAGAGTGGTCACCACACTCTACCACCACTGTTCCCTTAGAACTTTTGGCTAGGATGTTGAGGATTATTACTCTGCATAGACACACCACCACCTTTTCCTGAATTGCTGTGACTCTTCACAATGTTTAGCACACTGTAATTGAAAACACACGTTAGGCCTTTCCTCATAGCAAAGTACACTTCCTGTGACCTTTTAAAGGCATGCAGTCAAACGCTGTCAACTTTTAATTATGGAGGTGTTCTATCAACAGCCAAAAGCATTTTTAAATTGAATTTATTCATACCTCCACCTCTTTCCAAAAATTATTTGAAGTAGTACACAACAATAGAAAATGGCAATAAGGACAAAACAATTCTGCTTAAATCTCAGGTTGGTATATCTATGCTACAAAACACTCTTCAAGGTCATTTCCATCTCACCCTCAATTGCTGTATGCTCAGGGAACACAAACTAATTTTAATGTTAGACTAACATAAAATATTAGGAAAACAAATAGTTGGAGGTTGCTACAATGGATTTCAAAATCAAATGAATAAATAATTTGGGGAATATAAGTTTTTTGGATGCACATACCATGAACTATTAGCTTGGCTGATTGTTGACCATAGTCATCAGATTGGGATATTTATTCTATTTGATTAACCCCCATGGACCAAGATTTTAAAAGCATATTTTATCTTAATAATTATAGTACTCTCTCCACCCCCCATCTCCATTACCTCTCAAATGTGAGATTAAAATAGATTTTCTCAAAATTGTGCATTCTATAAGCACTTGCTCTCACGGGAGTAAATTCTATCCAAGCCCAAGTATTGGTAAGTGTGGGTAGATAGAGGAGCACTTCCTTCCCCTAGAATCATGTGTGGTCTGCAGAGGGGTCCATGAGGTCAAAACTATCCTCATAATAATACTAAGATGTTATTTGCCCTTTTATCCGTGTTGACATTTGCACTGATGGTGCAGAAGCAATGGTGAACAAAATGCCACACCTTAGTACTAATCAAGGCAGGGGCACCAAAATATATTAATAGTCATTTATTCTTTACCACCATGCATTTAGAGAAAGAAAAAAGGAAGGTTCATTTCAGAATGTCCTTGATGGAGCAGTAAAAATTATTAATTTTATGAAATCTCAATCCTTAAGTACAAGACTTTTAAATATTCTTTGTGACAGAATGGTATGTACACATAAAGCACTTCTGCTGCATACTGAAGTACATCATTTATTTGTCTGAAGGAAAATCACTTGTGAGATTCTTTGAAATAGCCACTTTTTTCATGGAATGTTATTTTTACTTGAAAGAATGACAGACAAACTCAGACTTGGGTATTTCTCCAAAAGCGAATGAAGTGAGCCTGTAATTTCAAGGAAAACAATGCATAGTATTTTTTGGCAATGACAATATTTGCCCTAACAAATGAAAATTAGAATTTTAGATAACTTGTGTCCATCACTGTGAGTTTAACAGCTATCTAATATTTCAAGGGTTTTTTGATGAGATCAATAGTGATATTCATAAATGTAACTTTTTGATATTGTCTCAACATTTTGGAAGATCTGCATAATTCAGTGAACGAATATTTTCCAAATGACCAATGCTTGATGTTACCAAATCATGCTATAGTAACAGATCCATTCAAAGCACAAGACAGATCAATGGGTTTTAATGTAAAGGAGTATGAAAAGTTCTATGACATGGTTTTAGATTTCACACTGTAAGTAACCTTTAAGAAACTACCACTCATCAAGTTTTGGTGTAGTATCAAAGAAGAATACCCACAATTATCTAAAAAGGCTATTAATATACTCCTCCATCTGCGTATCTGTGTGAGGCTGGATTTATTTTTATGTATATCTTTAGCCAAAGCAACATATCACAACGGATCCAATGCAGAAGCAGATACGAGAATCCAGCTGTGTTCTATTAAGCCAGACATTGCAAAAATTTACAGAAACATAAAACAATGTCCCTTTTCTCATGAAATGTTTTGTTTCAAAAAATATTGTTATTATTCATAAAAATGTGTTCCCTCGTATTGAGTTTATGATTGTTGTTTATAATAAATTATTAAATATTTTAAAAATTTTACACTTTTAATGAGTAATGCAGTAAATGTCAATAGACATAACTCATATAAACAAAAGCTCCTCGGGGCCCTCAATAACTTTTAAGAGTATAAAAGAATCCTGATTCCAAAAAGTTAGAGAATCATTGCCATGTAAATTAAGATGTAGTTAAAGAGAAAAAAGAACTTGTATGGAGATTTTACTAGACATCTTGGAATCCAATCGTAAATATGCTTACCCTCTTAATAAAATGAAGCCTTCTTAGTCCCTGGAGTTGACAGCTGGTCTGTGTGCCCCAAGATTGGCTCCTCTGCGGAGATCCCTCATGAGACGGAGGAAGGAGAAGAGGGTGTTCACCCAGTCTCGTTGAAACAGGTTCTCCAGTCAGGTGGAGAGGCTGGTTACTCTAAACCGAGAGAGAGCCCAAGCCTCTTCTGGCCTCAGACCCTTGAGGAAAGTAATACCAGGGAGGATCCCTCTCTCTCCCAGGGCCTGAGCCATCTGCCTCAAGAGTTAAGGCAGTACACTCTTTACCCCAAGAGTGCTCCAAGTCTGACATTTGAGATAATGAATGCCTGTCCCGAAGTAGAGATATGGGTCTGGCGTCTCTCCTGGCCTGGACTTCATGTGTTATAAATCAGTATCTGGTGACAATGACCAGCCATCTTTTACAGAGGGGTAGGCTTTTGCTGTAATCTGTACTTGTGTTCTTAGGAGGCGAGGGCCTGGTGGGGATCTGCAAATTTTGTTGCAATTTGGATAAACTATGCTTTCAAAAGCAGTGGATGTGCGAGCACATGACCCAACAGAGAACCTGGCAAAGGGTATCTTGGGTGTCTTTCATCTAAACCCATGGGCTTGAGACCTTTCCCTAAACATCTTCCCAGTAGTTCTTCAACTTGACCCCCATCCCATGCGAATGTTTCAAAGCACAAAGTCATATTTAGGTTAGGTAAATTCCAAATGTGTGTGGTCTGTGTTTCCCTCGCCTAATCTATCCTGTCAGCTCTGATGCTCGGATCACTCAGTTCTTCTTTGTTTACTCCTGATTCGAGCCCCAATTTGAAATAAAACTCTTACTTCCAAATCCTTATGTGCCAGGATTCTTAGCATCTTTATTAACTTCCTTGGGCCTTTTTTATCAGCATGGATAAAAACTCCCCTAAGTAGCTGCTCCCCACTTCCATGCATTTTGAACTGATTTGTCTGAGTGCATAATGTACTTCATTGCTGCCTGACCCAGTCATCCTCTGACCTCCCTCAAATCATACTGCTGTCTGCTTGCGAGTCAAGTCCCCTCTTGCATTGTGGCTTCTCTCATGGCCCCTCTCCCTGGCAGCTCTGTTTTAGCCTCTCTGCAACGTTTATCTGTCCCTTTGTCAATTCCGCCTCTATCCCCTTCACTCACTATGGTTCACACACCCGGGGCGTCTCGACGAAGTTGTTTACCTTATGCACACATCAGGCAACATCCTCCTTAGAATACAGCATTATTACAAGCATAATGAAGGACAAAACTATTACATGCCCAGATTCATGATCTTTGGTGATCAGCAAATAAAATTGGGAGCAGAAGCCAATCAAAAGCTTCCTGTGGGTTTCCCTCAATTCTCTCCTCCATGATTTCTATCTCTGCCATCTGTGGTCACCCCGGTCTACCTCCATTCCTAGAACCCCACTTCTACCTCTGTCCGTTTTTGTGCCATGGATGGTAGGACCAAGTCACCTTGTGTTCCAACTGTGTCTTTTTGGTGCTGGAGTTTGGCTATGCCTTTTTATTGGACTAAAAGTCCTTTCATATAAAACAACAAATGCCAATGCTGTGGGAGTTAATTATTATATACTCCCTCTCTGCCATCATTTCATTTCATACTTTAATATTTTAATAAGGAGGCAAAATTAGAGCTTCAAATTAGAATCACAGAACTTTATGGCCAGAAAGTGCCTTGCAGATCACTTGGTGTAGCCCTGGTATTTTGCAGATGAGGAACTAGAGTGACTAAAACATTGGTTGATGCTGCTTGCTGAGCTCTGACTAGTGAGCTCTCCACTCTTCCGGAAAATTAGAACTCAAACATAGGATAATATAAAGATTTTATTTGTGCAACCTAATGGATTTAAACAAATGAGGTTTGCAAACCAGAATATAGAAGTATTTGAAATAGCTACATACAAAATTAAGGAATTGAGTGCTTTTAAATATTGTATGTGGACAATTTACCATAGGTTTGATATTGTTTTGCTAGTTCTTGGAAGATTCTTAAATGTGAATGAAGGGTAGTTACGTGGGCTGGAAAAAAACTTTAAAAAATTGCCAAAAGAAGCAAAACCAAAACCTGGTTTCCCAAACCATAGAGATGAACTCGATCTTGAGAATACAGATACTATTGATTAAAAACTGGAAATCTTTAAAAAAAAAAAGTGAGGGAGAGGAGGTGTTACATCTTCTGAGCATAAACCTTGCAGACATTTCAAAATAAAATGTTTATACCTTCATGGAAAAAAGGTAGCTTAAGTTCAAATCCCACTTCAATGTTAGCCAGTGGACACTTAGCCTTGGCCAATTGTCTTAGAAAGTCTTTCAGTGCGGTTCACAAGTACCCAGCGTCAATGTGTCAGTGCCCATCTATTACCCTTAAAGCACAAACCATGAGTCACCCTATTCAGCTCGGCTACCTAATGGCACATCTACAGGCCACTGTCACGTTGGAAGAATGGTGCTCTTACAGAAGCAGCTCCTGAAACCTCATCCTCCTCTGCATTGGACTCAAGAGTCCATATCTGGGGGACAATGGGACAAATGGAATTTCACAGAATGTTTGGATCAAAAAAATGGTTCCTACGAATTGCTCAGAACAACAGGAAAGAACAGAATGGATAAACTACAACACACATCCTCGTCCTGGTGTCTGAAGCACAACTGGTTCAGCAAGTGTCCTTTCAGCAAAAAGACCCTGGTGAGTGGATTAACAAGTTAACGTGGAGTTATGCTATGATAGAGGAGCTGCTCCATGGAAATGTTAGTGTGTGAAAGCCTCACAGACCTAGGCTCCTTTGGCACACATCTTGGGCCCATAGAGCACAGAGGACCGGCTGCCATACCGTTCTTATTAAAGATGTCCTGAAAAACAAACAGGCATTGCAGGAATTACTTAATTTCCAAAGGTCATGCCTCTAGAAATTTGCACCCCAGGAGATTCAAGCTTCATTTGTGCCAGGTTGTTTGTTGTTTTAGAGAAAGGTTAGGTTGCTTACTTCTTTTTTTACATATTCCAGCTCCTCGGAGAGTTTGCTTCTTAGTGGGGTGTCCATGGGAAGCTTTGTTGTGACTTTTGCATAATATACGCGTTCGGCAGTATTTGTGTCTGAGTGTCCACATAGTTACATATAACAACAATAACAACAAAATAAAGATCATACTGTAGCAGCAAGAACTATCTAGTTCATCTACACATCAACCCTCTGAATCATTTTCTTCTTCATTTTATGGCTAGGGAAACTGAGGCATGGCCCAAGCAAGAAATTACCCTGGGACATATAATAAGACCATTTCACTTGAGGGCTACAGACATCCTAATTAGATGGCTAGTATTCTGCTTCAGCCCCAGTGAGCTCCCTACATCCATCAGGCAGAAGCCTGAGGAACAGATGGACCATGCATCATGCCCTAAAGGCCAAGAGACTCTGCTTTCATCTAATAGGGAAGGAGTAGACCCAGATGCCTGAGTATCCTCCCCAGGAAATCTTGTTTTCGGTTTCTGGAAAGACAAGTATGAGCTCCCACATAGATATTAATATCAATTGTTACGTTACTAAAGAGAGCAAAGTAATCTCAAAGAGTAACCAGAACCTAAACATGCAGAAATGGACATTAAATTTCCTGTGCACTAGTAAAGTAGCATCATGCCGGTTCTTCTACATTTCCTCCCCCAACTGTCCTCCCTTCTCTGCTCTGCTTTGTGTCCCAGGAACTGACCTCTAGTGACCGCAGCACCCAAGCTCCCCAACTGGCTTTACATACAGCTGGGTTCAGCTAACAGGAGGTACTTGTAAGAGGGGAAAGAATGGGGTGGGAGAACGGTAGGGATATTTCTTCTCTCTGCCCTGCCTGCCTGGATGCCTTGTCTCTGGCTGTAATTCTGTCCCTCTATGAATACAGATTCTGGGCACAGTGTGGACTTCATTGGACTTGGGATACACTCTTTCCTCCCCTTGTTCCTTCAGCCCCAGAGCTGGTAAGGACCTTCCACTGCTGCCAGTCTGTGGGTGCCTCCCCAGCCCCACTGGTTCCCTGCCCCTGCCCCACCCCTCTGCAATGGTCCCTCCTTAAAGTCTTGCTCTTCATTTGAATCATCTGGGATGAACTCTGTTCCCTGCCTGAACCCAGACTGATACAAGCTCTTTTCATTCATTCACCAAATATTTAATGAATACCCACTATGTGCCAGGCACTGCCCAAGCCACTGGGAAAACCATGGTGAACAAATAGAGATATTATCCCTGACCCTGCAGAGTTTACACAACTCCACGGCTTATTTTACTTAACTCTTCTTTGTTATTTTCCCATAAAAATGAAATTTTTTTTTTAAACTTTAAAGTCCAGAAATTCTCTAGGCAAGCCAGGAACACTGAGACCAGGGAATGAGGCTATGTGAGAGGTAATAATAGACACCAGCTAAATCCTAAGCACATCATTGGTAGATGATTAAGGGGGAAAAATGACCAAGCAGAATCAGTCACCCAAAGGAAAGTCTTGGTCCTCCCAGGATCTAGGACCATCTAGTTTCATGCCCTGAACAGGGTGACCTAAGCAAAACTGCTGAGCAGGTAACACTGGGCTCCAGGCCTCCATTCTTGATGTTTCCTCCATCCTTTCTCCTATCTCCGATTCTAGAAAGTTTGTTGCCATTTGCTCTCTGAGTAGTAATGTTCCGTTTAGCACCCAGAAATACCCACCGTGGTGTCCCACCACAACCTACCGTCTCCTGATGGATGGGTCTCACAATCTTTCTTCATGCAAAACATAACTGGTTTTTCTTCTTTCCATTTCCCAAGGCCTTGTCATGCTTTTATTCCCCCAAAATGATAGCCAATGGGATAACAAGAGTTGTTCATATTTTTTCTTTTATTTTCCAAATTTTCAACAATGAAACGTATTATTACAATAATTTAAAAAATTTTTTAAAACCACAACAGTAAATAAATTAGCTACTCAATGCCAATGTCTTCAGCAATACAAATAGCTTAGCATGTTTTTCCAATAGGGATACATGCAAAGTACTCAGAAAGTACAAAACATCATAGAATAAATATGGCCACCTTTCTGGAATGTTCCTTCTGCTCATATATTTGTTGAGGGAAAGTTAAGCAATTTAGCTTTCAAATAACTCAAAACATACTTTTATTAAGATATGTATAGATATACCATGTACTCTTGTTTTTCTCATCAAAGATGAGGATAATGACAATATTATACTTACCCTCCTATATAAGGTTGGTGTGGGATTTAATTGCATTTCTAAGCACAGTAGCTAGTATGGTGCCACTGTGCCTGATGGCATGGGATATGCTATGAGGTCCAAACACTGCATGAACTTTAAGTCAAGATGCAAGGTTTCAAAGAAATTTTGCCCAGAAACCCTTCAGGCTCTATCCTCAGATTCCCAGGGGATGCATTTTCATTTTCTTTGGCTACTAGAGGAAAAGTTTGAATATATTACTTCTGCTTTCTGGATTCCCCATGCTTTATCCCAGAGCAGTAACTTTCACAGCAGGAATTTCAGGCATCGTGGCATTCATTCAGTTATAAATTTCAGTTATAAAACATTTATTGAGGTTTTCATGATTTGATTTTTTAAACCAATGTATTCTCCCTCTCCATGCCCTATTGTTGCGCCTGAAACAAAATAAATGACCTAGAATTATTTGGCATTCATCTGACATAAATCATAACCCACATCGGATTACTTTCAAGTCTGCATTATAGTCGTATGGAAAAGTGTAGTTCCGAATGAGGACTACCTCTTCGCTTTCAACACTTCTCTGTCACTATCCGAAACAAACAGATAGGCGAGGGAAATTAAAAACAAAGATGGAAAGAAATAACAACATCAAAAACGAAATTTATTTTATAAAGTAGGACTTTCTCTAAATTCAGAAAACAATTTTTACACCAAAAAAACCCCAAAACCAAACAAAGCCCACATATACAAATTTTGATAATGTTTAACCAAATCTTGGACTGGAATTTTACCCTTGAAAAGAACTAAAGTCACAAGACAAGTCTAGTTGTCTCGATGTGCTCTGAATGAATGGTTTTAATCACACACTATTTCAAGTACCTGTGTCACCCTGGTACTGTGTTGGATGACTGCATTTAACTCACCACCAAATATACTCAATGCCTAATAATAACAATGATAATAATATCATTACACACATAGTAAAGGCTAATATTATCTATAACTAATGCTTTGAGTATATGGCGTGAAGGAAGATCCATGGCCCCTGCTCTTATGGAACAAATATAATGACAAACCATGATGATTTTTGTTAAGGCTGTAATGGTAACACCTTAGACATTACCAGTTACTTTTGTTTAAAATTAACAGAACAAAACAATTGGACAAATTGGACATATGAGCATTGGAAAAAATGATAAATGTGATAACATTCTCTTGTTTCAGATGCTTTGGTCAAAGAGCTTATATTGTATTGGAAGCTCTTTAAGTACACAAATCACTTAAATTCAGCACTTGTTTATAATTGGGTAGCTTGTCTAAATGGACAACAGGCCTGCGGGGAGTGAGTCACACACTGTTGAGCAGGGCAGTGAGGGCACCTCCTGTTTCTCCACTCCAGGGACTGTGGACCCATTGTTGCCATGTCGTCTTTTAAGAGAAGCAGGATATCTAAATCTTATTGAGAGATCTCCAAGTTTTGGAACATGTATACGAAACAAAATACATCTGTAGGTCAGATCTGTGGATCATCAGTTTGTAATCTCCCCCCATGTACAAGTAACTCCCAGTAAATCATTGCAATTCATTGTTCTTGTCTTATATGCATCAGACCAGAAAATAGACAAATAAATAAAGTCCTCAAATGCCATTGTGTCACAGATTCATAGACTCTCGATTTTGGAAGTGGATAAGCACTTATCCAGACATCTCTGACTTGATCATCCCTAGTAATGAGGCAGACCCTAATTGGACAGATTTTACTATGAGATCATTCTTTCTTAGAGTCAGTCAAAATCTAGCATTTCCCTTTATGCCCATTAGGATGGCTATTATTTTTAAAACCCCAAATCAAAAACGTAAAAATAACAAATGTTGCTGAAGATGTTGAAAAGTTAGAATCCCTGTATATTGCTGGTGTGAACATAAAATGCTACAGTCACTGTGGAAAACAATATGGCGATTCCTCAAAAAATTAAATATAAAA
The DNA here is from genome assembly GCF_000956105.1 of Propithecus coquereli. Lineage (NCBI taxonomy): Eukaryota > Metazoa > Chordata > Mammalia > Primates > Indriidae > Propithecus > Propithecus coquereli. Next base: position 447,100 of record NW_012152507.1, read on the forward strand.
TTACCATGTAATGCAGCAATTCTGCTTCTGAGTATATACCTAAAAGTATTGCAAGTGGGGACTCAAACAAGTATTTGTACACCCATGTTCACAGTGGCATTATTCACAGTAGCCAAAAGGTGGAAACAAACCAAATGTCTGTTGACAGCTAAATGCATAAACAAAATGTGGTATATACATACAAAGCAATATTACTCAGCCTTAAAAAGGAAGGCAATCCTGTCATACGCTCCAACATGGAAGAACTTCGAAGACATTATACTAAGTGAAAGAAGCCAGACATGAAAGGACAAATATAAGATTCCACTTATATGAGATACCTAGAGTAGTCAAATCCATAGAGACAGAAAGTAGAATGGTGGCTGCCAGGGGCTGGGCAGAGACAGAGAATTGAGCATTATCCTTTAATGGGTACAGACTTTCCATTTGGGAAGATGAAAAAGTTCTGGAGATATATGATGTACAACAATGTAAATATACTTAATGCCACTGAGCTATACAACATAAAAATGGTTTATGTTATGTGTATTTTACTATGATAAAAAAAATGGAAAAAGCAATGTAGCATTTCCACCCTCTGCTCTTTCTTCTGCCCTCTGAAGCCGCAGAGCAGAGGTCTGCTGTTTTGCATGATACCCTACAAATACTGGCAGAGAGCAGCCCTAGCCCTGTCTCCTTTCTGGCATTCTTGCTGCTGCCTGCTGAGGCCCGCCAGTCTCTCTGTGCCCTGTACCCAGGCCAGACGCAGTGGACAGGTGACTGGGAGCAGGAAGGTCATCTCTCCACCTCTGAAATCCAGACTGCTGGGAGGCTGCCTCCAATTGCACAACTCAAGTATTTCAGGCTTCATGCAATTTTCTCTGGGTCCCTCAGAGAGGGGCTCTGGCATCATTAGCATGGCTCGCTTATAAGCACATGATAGACAACCTGGAGAAAAAGAAGCAGAGAGAAGGAGTTGCCAGGTTTGTTAGTCCCGATCAAATGTCTTCAAAGCAGATCTACCAGCGATACGTCACTTTCTTTCTGAATCCTGGAACTACAGTGTGGATGAATTTGAATTTCCACTGAAAATTAACCTGTAGTTGAAAAAGACTCCAAAGGGGACTTTCCGGTGAATCCATGCACTTTTCCATCCAGAAGCTATATCTGTCAGAAATCAGATGAAGCTTAAAAAAGACAGACACTGAAAGACGTTAAAATAACAAAAAATATTTTTTTCTCTATACGTTTTCTGACACGTTTACTATTGAAAAAATAAATACAGTCTTACAAGTTTAAATTTTGGGTCCTTAAGCATTCTAATAGGGTTTTTCTTACCCTGAGGTATCATTAAAACCAATTGTGCTTCTTCCTGTAAAGCCCTCCTTCACCCGAAAACGCAGAGGCCCTTTTATATTATTTTTTAATTTGGTATTTGCCCACACAGGAGAATGTAATAAAACGCAACTTCCTAAAGAAGCTCTGACAAAATCCATGAGCCCTCTTGACCTCACAGACTTTAAGGCATCCCAACATATTTCCTTCTAAGGAGAGAGGCGGAAAAAAGGCTTCCTTGCTCAAACAGCTCGCTTTGCAAAGGACCTCAAGAGGTCTGGGTGATGCTGGGAGCTCCCAGCTTGCCAGCTCTGGCTCCAGTTCCAATAGGTCATGTTAAATATGAGTATGCACAATAGAAAATGAGAGATGACCTCAATTGTCTCAACAGGATGTAGGACGGCAAAGGGGTGATGCAGCAAGTGGCTCGGGCCTTCACTATTAAGAGCTTTAAATATTGCTGGTATTAGTAAATGAGCAGCTACAAGCAGTGTCATAAACTTTATGAGTCCACAAAACAGTGTGACAAACCCTTCCTGAAATATTGGTTGTGGCTGAGAGATTCCTAATTGTGCTGGGTCTAGACACAAGGTAGGCAAGTCAGCAAAAAAGGTCATTTGTCTCTAAGCCAAAGTCCATCCATGGGCAGAGGCATTATTATTTATTATTATTAACCGTAATGACAGCAATCCATATTTTCATGGCATTTGAATATTGCAAAGTGCCTCGGCGTCATTCTAAGTTTTATTCTACCCCAAATGGAATAGGGTAGAAGGTCAGGAGGAAAACATCAAGCTTAAATGCAGCAGCAGGTGATCTCATGTTTCAGGTGGGAGTTGGTAGCCTGCAAGAAATCATTCATTTAAATAGCTGAAAAATTAGGCCAGGCGTGGTGGCTCACGCCTGTAATCCTAGCAATCTGGGAGGCTGAGGTGGGTGGATTGCTTGAGCTAAGGAGATTGAGACTGGCCTGAGCAAGAAGGAGATCCCCACCTCTACTAAAAAAAACAAAATAGAAAGAAATTAGTTGGACAACTAAAAAAAATATATAGACAAAATTAGCTGGGCATGGTGGCACATGCCTGTAGTCCCAGCTACTCGGGAGGCTGAGGCAGGAGGATCGCTTGAGCGTTTGAGGTTGCAGTGAGCTATGATGACATCACTGCTTTTGGGCTGGGTGGACAGGTGGAGCCCCTGTTCAAAAAAAAAAAATTGCTGAAAAATTAAAGCGTCACTAGAAGTCCCTTGCTTGAAGAGGCCAGAAATGTTCAATGTTCCAATTGTGCACTTCAGCAGTGTCAAAAATTCTGAATACTCAGGTATCTTTTCTCCCTCTTCTGCCTTTAAGCTACCTACTCCCCAACTCCAAACAGCTTGCCAAGAAATGAGGCTCCAACTGCTTGTATCTCTCCCTACACTTCTAAACTCACTTCCTGCCACCCTTCCTCTGCTCTAACTCCTCTGGTCACACAGTCTTGCCCTTCTTCCAACAAACCCAGCTTTTTCTTGTGTCAGTGCCCAGGATTGCATGATGACTTGTGTGGGCCCATTTCTCCATTTAAAAAATATAAAATAAAATTAGAGTTTATGACTCTGTTGCTCTAAAGATGAATATATGAATATTACGTATTATATATTAAAGCATTTCCTTTGACCTGAAAGTTCATTTTTCCTTCTGATTTTAAAAGAAACTAAAACATTTTTGTGGGCTCCTTAAAGTATCGTAGGCCCTGTGTCTCTGGTACCTGACGGAGAAGCCGGCCCTCTTGGCACCTCTGCAGTTGCTGTTCCCTCTGCCCGAAATGCTTCTCCTCCAGACGTTCATGTCTCTGCACAAATGGCATCCTTTCAGAGAGGCTTTCTCTCATCACCTTATCTAGGACAGCCCCTCACCTCAACTCTAGCTAAGCTTCTGCATCCGTCTACCCTGTCCTACTTTTCTTGTAAGCATCTAACATCAATGAGATATTTATTTATGTTTTACTTGCTTGTATCTTTTCTCACCCATGAGAATGGAAGTCCTGTGACACTCAGGTACTGTGTCTCCAGGGCCCAGAAAGTGCTAGGCATACAGTAGATAAATGTTTGTTCCACATGGAATGAATTTGCACCTGGGATATTTCTTCTATATTCCAAAATCTTCATCTTCCAATATATATACAGAACGAAAAGTGAGCAGGAAGGAAGAAAGAAAATGCTTTCTTGCTCAAATGTTCAACCTTACGGAACATCTTTGGAAGGCTGATACATGCTAGGAGTCCCCAGTCCTTCCAACAAGGCCCCCTGCTCTGTGGTCTGCATCATTTTTTCCATTTGCCTATCCTAAAACATATCACCTTATTCTGTAATTATGCACGTTTGCTGAGGCTGAGGCTTTGCGTTCCTCATGCCTTTTAAAAGCACACACCAAGCACTGGATAAACCATTGCTGAATTAAAAGTGAATGAATGGGAAGGAGAAGAGACGGAAGATTCTGTCAAAGTGTAAAGAGCTTATGCTTCAACATTAGTTTTCAAAGAGTGAATGAAGTTGGCTACAACAAAATGGGGAGCCCTCACCAGGGGGCATTTATTGGAGAGTACGAGAGAAAGATCATTTTACCGTGCAAAGGAGAGAGCTTATAAATATAGCAGGCATCTAGAAAGCAAGTCTCCAGAATGATGCTTGGAGTAGCAGGTGTGACTCTTTTGGTTGCAAAATTCTCTCTTAAGGAAAAAGGAGGTTTAATGACTCTTTGGAAAGCCAGGGCTTGGCTTGCTTCGGGCTCCAGATTCAGAGCTCTAGCAGCATCTTCAGGGTTAGGTTGCTCTCCCTTTCTCAGCAGCTCCTCTTGTGGGCGTAGCTTTCATCACAGGCTCTACATTGTACCAAAATAACGGCACAGTTCTTACCCCTTTGTCCTCTCAATTCAGCCCGGGGAAGAAGGAGGTCTCTTTCACAGAAGTATCTGCTGGGTCTCACTGTGTCTTACTGGCTCTGACTTGGCTATTTACATACCTTTGGCCCAGTGGTAGTGCCCTGGAAATTGTGACAATCATCTCAGGCCTGGGCAGGGTGATGGCCGTGAGCAGCAGGGACCAAGAGTGAGTGGCCGGGGCTCTCCTGACTGCAGTTACAGGAAGTGGGGTATATGGACACCACGTGTCCAAAAACCAAACGTCCACTACTCTTGGCTCCAGAAAGAAAGTATAATGGATTGGTTTGGCATAAACAGCCTGGACTTGAACTAAGAAGTTTTAGGGAAGCATGCTAAATATTGAATTCTCTACAGACAATGGGAAAAGATCATTAGCAAATGTGGAAGAAAATTAGAGACTCCTTTCCTCACAATTCTTGTGTCCTGTTATGTAAGCAATTCCCATGATCTAAGGAATGAGAGGAAGAAGTTCCTTTTATTGAAACATCCAAAACAAAAAAGAAAAAGAAAGAAAGATGCAGGACATTAATTTTTCTAAACCAGCTTTGGCCAGAGTAAGGGGTGTGGGTGGGAAGTGAATTACCTTTATTCATAAAAGGAAGGAATCCACGCTCAGGGGAAGCTGCTCTATGTAGGAGGAGAAGGTTTTTCTACAGCTGCTTCTGAAGGAATTATCTTAAGTAAGTCATTTCTGTGCCTCAGAGAGGTTGCGTAGATGCCAGATGACTTTCTGCCTGGGCTTACGGTGTTAGGCAAGAGAGCTTGGCACATGTCTTATTTTATTTATTACTGGGAGGAGACAGAATACTCCCCAAGCCTCCCTTGTGGTTACAGCAAAACTACCTTCCTCCAGGCCCACGGTGTTGGGATCAGAGGAGAGAGAATGCTCCTGTCACTGAAGTATTCTGAAAATCCATCCAATTCTTCTTACCTCTCCACCTGCTCTGAGGCAGAACACCGCTTAGACCAGATCAGACAGACGAATGTGCCTATGTTCTTCTCTTCAACACTGTGAATGGACTGTTCCCATTGAGTAATAAGTTCCATTTAGCCATAATTGGAGTATTTTGCCTCTTTAGAGGCAAAAGAAAAGCACAAAACAAAATAAACAAGAAAATATTTAATTTAATTCAGACAGCAGCCACCCTATTTCATCACCATCCTTTTTTTTTCCTAATGAAAGAAACTGTGTATTTTCCATTTCAAACTTAAAATCACTATAAAGGCGACCAAAATTAAAATTCAGTGAGTGTGCTACTTTTAGAGAGTTGGGGGTGCTGGATTGGGAGCTGTTCCAATCTCTGACCTATAGTACAGAGTAAGAGAGTAACGTGTGTAAAATACTTTGCAATCCTTTGGCTCAAGGTGTGTAACAACAAAAAAATACCTTTGACATGATGCTACATTAGTTCTGTTTTCTTTTGGTCAGCCAAAATGTCAAATAACGTCCTACTTCTTATGCCTCCTTCCTTGACTTAAAAGAGAGAGCAAGCAAGCATGCATTTTAATTAATTGACTAGATTTGTACGCTAAATACTGATTTTCCTCCTCCGTGATGGTGGTGGTGTTTAGAATTTTAGACATGGATTTATAGTCTGATATCATGACAGAGCTTTTTGCTGTTATTAAGCTCTGTGAGCCTTCTCTGAGGTAAGCCTTCCTTGTCTTTCACCTTCTTCCTCATCCCCTAACCTTGACGCTACCCTCAATATCAACGTATATAAAACATATAAAAGAAGCCAAGGAAATGAAGGGATGGCTCCACACTCAGAAGCAACGGATGTAAGATCTTGACACCAACCTGGATAATTCAGTGAACATCCACCTTGTTCTCACCTCACTAATGAATGCATGCTAGAATGAGCAACATTCCATCCTACTTGCTAATATTAACTTCCTCCATCCTAATATCCCTCTAACATGGCCCTAGGCACACACGGCTCTCCTAGCAAACCTCTCTTCCCATGACGGTCAGCAGGATTTCAGTACCACCTTTTACCCACTTGCATCTTTGTGCCATCTGCCCCTTCCTACGGGGAACCCCTCTATCTATTTTACATTTTAAATTTTGTCTCCTATTTTATCAATTTAAATGAAACCTGAATTTCTGTCATGATGTGATTCTCTTACCAACCTTGTCCAACAGTGGTTACCCTTCTCGCACATGGGTTGAGGTGAGGGGGTCCCCTCCCTGGACTTTGCTAATTCCAGGCAATAGTTCTACTATCCCTCTTCTGAAGTCCAGCAGCCACTTCTGCCAGCCTCTCTCCATCCCTTGCACATCAGCCCTCACTTTGCAGAGCATACTTCATCTTCCTTAGTGACTTCAGCAGCATTCGCATCTCATATCATGCCAACACTCATTGGTATTTAGGTATTCTCAGCAATGACACCACAGCCCTTCAGTTTCCTGACCTCTCAGGCTCTAAGAACGATACAATAATCTCCACTCTACTGGGCCACAGTGTGGCCTCAACTCAACCTTGGCCTTTATTGCCATTTCGAACTGCTCCTTTCTAAGCCTGTTACCAAATCCAGAAGGAGTCTGGCCTAGATCTAGTTGCTCACTGCACAGAAAACCAATTGCTGAGACAATGAGGATTGCCAAGAAAGAAAGGAATTTTTAATAAGAAGGATGTCAGCCAGGAGAAGGGGGGATTAAGCCTCACACCTGTCTCCCTGACTAACGGACAATACGGGCTTTGTAACAAGGGGCTATGTGCATGGGCAGGTTGTGGGGGACGGTAAGTCTCAGGGTCAGGAGGTTTGTGCAGGGAACTTTGGAATCTAAACAGCTTTGTCTTGAAGAAATTCCACCATTTCTGGGAAACAACTCAAAAAGATCAAGGAAGTAGTAGTTAGTTAAAAGTTACAGGGTTCTTGTCATCAGAACAAGCCCTACTGGCCTCAGAATCTAAAACATGAGAGGGAGAGGATTATGAAAAACACATAGGGGTCATTGAAATTTTTTCGTAGAGCCAATTACAAGCCTTCGTGGTAACTAGCCTCAAAATATGACTCCTAACAATTTCTCCCTCTTCGTACACTCATGCTGCCTCACGCATAAAGAATTATGATCTATTCCCTCCTGCTGAAATCTGGGCTGGCCTTGTGGCTGAGTGTGGTAGAAGTGACACTGCGACATCTCAGCCCAGGCCTTAGGAGAATTGGCAGCTTCTGCTTCCTTCCTTCAGGAGAACAGATGCCATGTAAGAAGTCTGATTACCCTGAGACCTCCATGCTGTGAGGAAGCCCAACTAGCCACGTGGGAGGCTGTGTAGAGAGAGAGAGGCCTGGCCATCCCCCAGCTGACCAGCCATTCCAGCTGAGGCTTCAGACCTGTGAGTGAAGAAACCATCTTAGACATTCTCCAACCCAAATGCAGAAGAGAGAGAAATAATGCATTTTTATTGTTTTAATCCACTAAGTGTGGGATTATTTGTTATGCAGAGACAGACAACCCAAACGATCTTCAAATGTGAAATTTCTTTCTAACCATAACATTCTAACTTTCTAGCTCTCCCACAAGTTCATTCTTACTGACTATCCCAACCTCCAGTCTTTACAGGAATCTTTAGAGGCTACAGCCCATCAGCCTACTACTCTATGAAACCTGGACCTCTCTGGTATGTTCATGTTTCATATATCCCCTTTCTCTACAAAATCCCTTCCTTAAACTCTGCAATATTACTGTGGTTCCAACTTATTTCATCTTTCCCTTCACCTATACATGTCTGGAAAACATCTGTGTTTCCTGCCATTATTTCCTCGTTACTCACTCCCTTTTTCTTTCAGTCATTCAAAAATATTTATTGAGCATCTACTACATATACTGTTTTAGGGAAACAACAGTGAATAAAATAGATAGTATTTCTGCTCAGTCCTTATGAAAATTACATTCTGAGGAGGGGTTCCTAAGAAGACAGACAACAAAGCAACAAAATCAAATTTATAATGACAGGTGGTGTTTCATGCTTTGAAGAAAAAGCAGAGTAAGTTCAGGGAGGTAAGAAGACTGCCTCCCTGAGCTCTGATCTTGTCTCCTCCGCTGGATGTGAGCACTTTGCTTTGCTTGCATTCCCTTCCCTAAGCCGGGTCCAGTACATGCCTCTAGACAGAAAGCTGGGTCTCTTACTGGGCTCACCTCTCTTATTTAAATTTCTTTCAGTGATGATAGTTGTCAACTGTCCAATATCTAATGTTGATTCATGTATTTTGTCCAGTTTTCTAGTTGTTTATGGTGGGAGGGCTGGTCTGGTACCAGTGTGCTCAGTCATGATCAAAAGGGAAAGTCCTCTGGCTTCAGAGTTCAAGGGTAACTCGGGCTGCTGTGTTTACTCTCTGCTAATTTCTGCCTTTGCTGAACTCATTACTTTTAGGCTCCAAATGCCATGAACTTGTCTTGGTCCTCACCCTTCTGGATGTTCCCTAGCACTCGATTCTGTTGGTTGCCCTCTCTTTCCTGTAACTCTGTCTTCCTATGGATGTTATAATACTCAGAGGGTTTGGGGAGGCTTTCTGGTTTGTTTTTAAAAATCATAATTTACTTTGTGTTGTGCACATTTGCATATATACCTCATCTTTCCCACTGGACTGCATGCACCTTGAGAGCAGAGACAAGGACCATTCATGCTTCATGTGAATAGCACGGTGCATAGTGACTTTAGTGGGGACTGAACAAATGGATTTGAAACACAGCAATGAAAGGCAGTGTATAGGAACCTTGAAGTGTGACACATCATTCCTGTTTCTTCAGGAGTGAGAATTCTAAACTTTTAGAGCTAAAACCAGGAAAATTAGTCACCTGGGCACTTCCCAGTCTCGTTCAAGTCACGGCACTTGTGGAAAATTGCTGTATTTGTGAAGCATCGTGGGGTCAATGGATAAAACTGCCCTTGGCAGGGCGTTGACTCTCAATGTCTCAACCCCACAAGGCTCCCAGGAGGGCTACAGGAATTTAGTAACTCAGCACTCCTCCAACCCATCCGGGAAGCTGTGCGTGTGCTCACCAGTTGGGAAGCTGTGCTGTAGTGATTCCAAGGAGGTGGTAGCCCAGCTAGCGGGCTGGGCCTGAGACTGGAAGGCTTGAGCTTGAGTCTTCACTCTGCCACTGCCAACTTGTGTGAGCGTTGATGAGTCACAAAAAGCGGAACAGCATTAGTACCTTTTTCACAGGCTGATTGTGAGAGCTCAAAGAAAATCATGTATGTGAGAGTGTTTTATGTGCTAAAAATATCATATGAGTGTTTTATCTCATTACTGTGTCTTAACAAAGGCTGCTATAACAAAATATCTTAGATGGGGTAATTTATAAACAATAGAAATTTATTGTTCCCAGTTCTGGAGGCTGGGAAGTCCAAGATCAAGGCAACAGCAGATCTGGTGTCTGGTGAGGGCTCGCTCTGCTTCATAGGTAGTGCCTTGTCACTGTGTTCTCACATGGTCAGAGGGAAAGGGGACCAGGGTGCACCCTTCAGCCTCTTTGATAAGGGCACTAATTTCATTCATGAGGACAGAGACCTCATGGTGTAATCTTTTCCCCAAAACCCCCTCTTTTAATACCATCACATTGAGTATTAGGTTGAACACATGAATTTTGGAGGGACACTAACATTCCTACCTTAGTATATTGCTTCTGCTACATAATTTAAATGTTTAGAGAGAAAGGAGCTGGTTGAAGGGATAGAGCCGTAGGGATACTCTCCGTGACAACGATGGAGGGTTTAGGTCTGAACATGGGTGAGGGCACTGTCTTTCCTAAGATAGTAGGAAAGAAAGAAAAGTTTGCTGAAGAAATGAGCATACACTGGGTTGGGGAGGGTTAGTGGGGGCCTGTTTAAACTTAACTACTTTGAACTGCTCAGGAAAGTAAAAAGTAGTGTTGTTTGCTCAAATTTAGCTGGTAAGAGTGACACTGGGAACTGAAGGCTCCTGAGGGTCTGGAATTACTTTCTTTCACTGCCACAAGGGTGGTGGTGGGTGGCAGAGGAAGGGATCACAGTTGTTTGTGGGATGAATGAATCAGGGACACCCCACGGGTATTCATGCAGGGCTGATGAGGGTTGCAGAGTTTGGGAGAAAAAGTTGTGACTCAATACTATCATCTTATTTTCCTTCCTTTCTTTCCTTCCCCCATCTTTCTCTTCTCTTTTTTTCCCCCTTAACTGATCATAAGACAGCCAATTTTAAAACATTAGTCTTATTACTAGTATTTATTGAATTTGATATTACTTTAAAAGCTTGGGAGCTGAATGTTTTTTCTTTTTCTTTCAAAAAAGAAGTTAATAGTGAAAGTGTTTTTATTTCTGTGTGGCCAATAATGATTTTTTAGTGGCTCCTTTATGACTCTTATAGGGGAAAAAAAATCTCCCACCCCTAAGGCTATTCCTATAATGCTTAAAATATGTAGCATTAATGGCTCTTCCTCAATATTCATTTACTACATAGTGTCATTTTCTGGTTTTATTTCCCCGGCAACATTCTTTCTGGAGAGGCAAATTCTCCCTTTTGACCATTTTTTCCTTGATGCTAAGGGCACACTATAGTTAGACCTTCCCAAAGGTCACCTGCCTTGTAGCCTGTTCCATAGCCAGGGATTTCCTATGGAGAGGAGGATTTAGGTTTAATAGCTGTTCAGCCATTCTGGCCCAACTCTTAGTATGCTTTGAGTGGTTGTAATTATTCCCATAAATAATAGATTTCTTTAAATTATTGCTTTGATCCTTGTGCTATAATTTAATTTGTCCCCATTCTCATGACCATCCCCTCATTATTTATTATGAATATCTTCACACAAACACACTTTTTCACATGCTTCGAGGAACAATCAGAGCCACATCTCTAACTTCGTCCTACAACAAGTGAAGGATTGACCCACTGCCATTTCTCTGTTTATTGAAGTCCGAGCCAAGAGATCATTTCTGATGTTGAGTTTGCTTATTTGGGGCTTTGCTGTTTGGAGTTAATTTATGACATACCCAAATAACTTGTTACCTCCCTACCAGCCTATGACTAACTTTTCGTAGAGACAAGGGAATATTGTAAAAGTATAGAATGGTCTTAGACTTTCAAATGCTATCTTTATCTTCTTTCCTATGCCTTTAAATATCGACCATCGATTCAATAAGCCACTCTCTGGCATTATCATTCAATACGCAAATACATCTTTATCCGTCTAGGTATTTCTAATGGCTGTAGCTTTCATTGAGGTACTGGGATATTTTTTGAATTCCGTGTTTACACAGGAAATAGTTGAAGACACTAATTATATGAAGTTTTATAATTATACGAAATAGTTGAAGACACTAATTATATGAAACATACAAACCCAGATATTTGAATAAACTATTCAATTTAATCCATGATTCTCTGTCAAGATTGCAATCTGCTGGAAACTCATTTGGTATCCAAATGAATGACAATCAGAAAGTTAGACTAAGATTGTCTCATTGCTGTGTGTTTCGTCTACTATATTTTAAAAACTTCCTCCTAAGAATTTCAGGATTCAGAAACAAATTTATAACAACATTATGCTGCCTTCTCTCCCCATCATTATTTGCTGCAATCTTCTAACCTTCAAGTGACTCTCTTGCTTTTGTATAGCAATTGGAATTCCTGTTTGCTCTCTTCCTCTCCATACCAATCCCTGCTGTCAGCCTGGGTTACTTCAATTTCCATGTGAGGACACATTAAACACCCTATCTCACAGTTTCATAATTTCTTGTCAGTGATCTTGGGCTCTGTCTCTCCAAACCTCTACCAAGACCATATCCTGGACTTTGTTATCATACAGAATCCCCCACCTCTGAGACTCTACTGTTTTCTTCTTGGACTACAACCTTTCAGCTCTTGTTCTCTTACTCTGTACCTTGCAAGGCTCTTTCCTCAGTATTCTTTACAATGCCACCTCCTCTATTTCTTAATATGCCTGTATTTTGAGCTTGATTCTCTTTTCTTCTTACTCTACATTCTCTCCTTGAGTGATTTCATCTGTTCCATTGGCTTCCACTACCACCTATGCATTGATGACTCCCAAGTTTTTTTTTTATTGTATCCCTTACTTCTCTTCCAAGGTCCAGATAAATATTTCTAGTTACTTAGTAATAGAAGTAACTAATATTTACAGAATAGTTATTATGGAAAATGCAGTGTTTCAAATACTTTAAGTGTGTTAACTCACATACAACTCTATAAGGTAGGTTATTCTTAGTACTGAATCTCACTCAATTTAAGAAGATACGATCCAACAATTCCACTTCCGAGTATATAACCAAAAGAATTGAATGTAGGGACGCAAACAGATATCTATGCACCCCTGTTCATAGAAGCATTATTCACAATAGCCAAGAGATAGAAGCAATCTAAGTATACATCAATAGATGAATGGATAAACAAAATGTGGTATATACATACAATGGAATAATATTCAGCCTTAAAAAAGAGGGAAATTCTGACACATGCTGCAATATGTA
>NW_012152507.1:463426-465690 GCF_000956105.1 Propithecus coquereli
GCTTTACCCCTAAGTTGACAATATGCCAAGAATGTTTCCTTTCACCACTCTTACTCAACATAGTGATGGAATTTTTAGCCAGTGCAACAATAAGGCAAGAAAAAAGGCATAGAATATACAACTATTATGTAACCATAAAAATAAAAATTCTAAAAAGGCATACAGATAGGGAAGGAAGAAATAAAGCTGTCCCGATTTTCAGATGACATGATTATCTACATAGAAAATCTCAAAAATAATAATAATAACAACACTCTCCTAGAACTAATAAGAGAATTTAGCAAGGTTGAAGAATACAAGATAACAAGGATTGGAAGCCTCATATCTAGTGAACATGTCATTTTTCCCCAAACTGATACACAGCTTTAATTCAATTCCTATCAAAATCCTAGAAAGATGTTTTTGTAGGTTGTGGGCAAGATTATTCAAACTTTTATACGGAAAAGCAAAAGAACTAGGATATTTAAAATGATTTTGAAAAAGAAAAATAAATATAATGAATCTGTTTATTCAATTTCAAGACTTTTGACATATCTACAGGAATAAATATTGTAGTATTAATGAGGGCTAGATACATAAATGAATGGAACGCAAGAGAGATCCAGAAATAGACTCACAAAAATGTGTCCAACTGATTTTTGACAAAGGTGCGAAAGTAATTCAGTGGGGGAATGATAGCCTTTTTAACAAACAGTGCTGGAGCAATTAGGCATTCATAGACAAAAAACTAAACCTCAAATTCAACCTCATACTTTATGTAAAAATTAACTCAAAATGGATCACAGACAAATGTAAAACGTCAAACTACAAGACTTTCAGAAAAAAATATAGAATAAAATCTTTAGCATTTAGAGCTAGGGCAAAGAGTTCTTAGACTTGACACCAAAAGCATGATCTGTAAAAGTAAAACAAACAAACAAACAAAATGATAAACTGGACTTCATCAACATTAAAATTTCTGCAATGTAAGTGACCCTATTAAAAGGATCAAAAGACAAGTCATGGAGTGGGAGAAAATATTTGCAAGCAATGTATCTAACACACAGTTAGTATGTAGAATATATAAAGAACTCTCAAAACTCAACAGTAAAAATGGCAACAATCCAACTAAATGTGGGCAAAAGGCATCCAGATATATTTTACTGAAGAAAATATACAGATGGTAAATAGTACATGAAAGGATGTTCAACATCATTAACCATTAGGGAAATACAATTGTAACGACATTGCAATACCACTATAAACCTGTCAGAATGGCAAATCTAAAAAATAATGACAACATCAAATGCTGGTGAGCATGCAGTGAAACTCAATCTCTCACATATTGCTGGTGGAATTTTAAGATGGTACGGCCATTACAGAAAAGAGTTTGGCAATTTCTTTTAAAAAACTTGACATACACTATGATATGATCTAGCAGTTACATTCCTGGACTTTGATCCCAGAAAAATAAACACTCATGTTCACACAAAAACCTGTACACAAATGTTTATAACAGCTTTAATTATAATAAATCCAAACTGGAATCAACTCAGTGTCCTCCAACTGGTGAACTGTTAAACAGTAGTATATCCATATTACAAATTTATTCTGTACCGTGAAATACAAAGGAATGAACTTTTTTCATATAACATTCTTGAACTGACAAAGTTACAGAAATGGAGCACAGATGAATGGTTGCCAGGGATTAAGGAAGAGGTGGGGAGAAGAGGGAACTGGGTGTGGCTATGAAAGGGCAACATCTTGTGGTGATGGAAATACTCTGTATCTTGACTGTATCAATGTCAATATCCTGATTGTGATATTGTTCTATAGTTTTGCAAGATATTATCATTGGGAGAGACCGTGTACAGGGTAAACGAGATTTTTCTATTATTTCTTAAAACTACGTGTGAATCTACAATTAACTAAGAAAGTTTAATTTTAAAGGGGTAGTGTATATCTTATACCTGATAAAATACAGTATCTTGCACAAAGTCACGCAAAGAATAAGTGGTGGACTCTGTTGGAACCCAGCCTTCTGTCTCTGTCTCAACCCCAATGCCATGGTGCTTCTCAATGTCTACTGGACACAGCTCAATTTCTTTCTTTCTCTTCCCTTCCCTTCTGTTCCTTTCTTTTCCATTCTCTTTTTTGCTCTTCCTGAACAATTCAGTCCCTTTAGGTGAGACAGAGCACAGTAGGTGGGCTGGGGCATGGGGCAGGTGCTGCTGTGCCCAGAGTAGGATATGGGAGCAGAGTAAGGCGAGGAGGAGGAGGATATG
>NW_012152507.1:476925-480447 GCF_000956105.1 Propithecus coquereli
AATAATAATGCCAATTAAAAAATAGCACAATGATTTCTTATCACTTATAATTTTTATTTTATTTTTGTTAAGAGAGCTATTTCAGCCTTATTTAGGCATAATTTTTTATCATATATTACAATAAGTATCTGAATTTTCTAAATCACTCTTCAAAGCAGAGACATTATTGATACCCATGATTTTCCACACAAAGTTGTTTTTTGTGCTATTCACAGCATTGGTGATGTGGCATTTTTAAAGAGAGAGCTCCACTATGGTCTCTCTATTTTCTTCCAGGAGACTGACGACCATTCTGCAAGTTTTGATGCTGACACTATATTGATCCTACCAGAAAGTATCAATGGAAGGTTTTTGACAACTACAAGGGCTCATATTTCTTCCTCAAATGATTTGTTGACTGCAGTGTCAACAGATGTCATTGTCCAGTCATGACACCAGAAATAACAATCATATTGCCATACTTTCTAGTAAGTGTATCTTTAACTGTTAATATACAAGTCCATGAAATGAATCAAAAACTAATATACTGGGTGGATTATGTGGGGCTCGTAGAGGACTATGTGCAATGACATTAATCGTTTCCACTTCTCTCTCTCCTTCACTGCATTCTGGGGAATCTCTTTGTGGCACAGGAGGAATCCTCCTCCCTTCAAGTTTCTGTGAGAGGACCCCCTATGCCCACCATCTTCTTTCTTTTAAAGGCTAATACTTTGCTTAACCAATGTACCTAACTCAATTAAAATGATATAATATACATAGCTATGAGCCAATGTGCTCATAAGGGGACAAAAACAACTACGTTGTGATTGCAGCCTGACCAATAGCAATTGAAAGACCACTCCCAACTCTAGAGAGATTAAAATGTTTATTTTAAGACTTCCACTTCCAGGGACACAGAATAGACATAATTTTCCCTATTCCTTCCGCTAAGTACAACTTAAAACCCTGGGCAATATAAAATAAACACAGCCATCTACCCTAAAAGAACAGCTAACAGAATTTCTCCAAACAGAAAGGCAATAATAAAAGAAGGAACCTGGAAATATCAGGAAGTAAGAAAGAGCATAGTAAGCAAAAATATGGGTAAATACAATAGGCTTTCCTTGTCATTTTGAGTTTTCTAAATTATGTTTGATGGTTAAAAGAAGAATTAAAACATTGTCTGATGTGATTCTAAATGTATGTGGAAGAAATATTCTAAATAATTATATTATAAACAGGGAAGAGTAAAGGGATCTAAATGGAGATAGGTTTTTATATTTCACTCTGAACTAGTAAGATAATGGCATCAATAAACTGTGATAAGCTATGTATATATAGTGTAGTACCTAGAGTAAC
The DNA here is from genome assembly GCF_000956105.1 of Propithecus coquereli. Lineage (NCBI taxonomy): Eukaryota > Metazoa > Chordata > Mammalia > Primates > Indriidae > Propithecus > Propithecus coquereli. The sequence goes on from NW_012152507.1 coordinate 478,264, forward strand.
CACTAAAAAAGCTATATAAAGAGATATAGTCTAAAACGCTTTAGATAAATCACAGTGAAATTCTAAAATGTTCAAGTAACCCATAGGAAAGCAAAAAAAGGAAATAAAAAATACAGAGAATAAACAGAAAACAAAAAATAAAATGAGAGACTTAAGCCCTAACATATCATTAGCCATATTAAATACACATGGTATAAATATATTGATGAAAAGACAGAGGTTGGCAGAATGGGTTAAAAAATATGACCCAACTATACGCTACCTACAAGGAACTTACTTTAAATACATAGCAAGGCAGAAAGTGAAATGATGTAAAAATATGAATCATGCACATATTAATCAAAGGAAAGCATGAGTGGCTATGTTAACATCAGATAGGGTAGACTTTAGCACAAAGAAAATTGTCAAAGACAGAGAGGGACATTATATAATGTTAAAAGGGTCAATCTACTAAGAAGACATAGAAATCCTAAATAACTATGCACCAAACAACAAAACTGCAAAATACGTGAAGTAAAAACTGGTAGAACCAAAAGGAAAAATAGATGAGTCCTCAAATATGGTCAGAAACCTCTCTTGGTGATTAATGGAACAACTAGACAGAAAATCAGCAAGGATATAGAAGAACTCAACAACATAAGCAACCAACAGGATCTAACAAAAATATATAAAACATTCCACTCAACAGCAATAGGATACACATTCTTTTCAAGTGCTCATGGAAGATATACTAAGACAGACATGTCCTGAGCCATGAAACAAATCTCAACAAATTAAAAAAAATTTAAATCATACAAAGTGTGTTCTTGATCACAATGGAATCAAACTAGAAATCAATAACAGAGATAACAGAAAAATCCTCAAACACTTGGAAACTAAAGAACACACTGCTAAATAATCCACAGGGCAAGTAACAGGTCTCAAGGGAAATTTGAAAATACATTTAACTGAAAGAAAGTGAAAATACAACATATAAAAATGCGTGGGGCACAGCTAAAGCCATGTGGAGAGGAAAATTGATAGCACTAATTGCATAGTGTAGAATAAAGGAAGTGTCCCAAATCAGTCACTCAAGCTTCTACCTCAAGAATCTAGAAAAAGAAGAGGAGAATCTAAAGCAAACAGAAAGACAGAAACAATAAAGAGCAGAAATCAATGAAATTGAAACAGAAAAACAATAGAGAAACATAATGAAATAGAGAGCTGTCTCTTTGAAAAAGAATCTATAAAATTAACAAACTTCTAGTAAGATTGGCACAGTAAAACAAGAGATGACAAAAATTATAAATGTAAGAATTGAAATGGGAAATAACTACAGACCTTGTAGACATCAAAAGGAGAGTAGGGAATACTATGAACAATTTCACACACAAAAATTTGAAAACATAGATGAAATAGACCACTTCCACAAAGAACACAAACTACCATGACTCATCCAACATGAAATAGATAACTTGAATAGCAACTATAATTATTAAAGATTTTAATTCATGATTTTAAAACTCCCAAGAAAGAAATCTCTAGGCATAGATGGTTTCGCTGCAGAATTCTATCAAACATTTAAAGAAGAATTAACATCTATTCCACAAATTTTTTCCAGAAAATAGAAGGAACCACTATTCAATTCTTTTTATGAAGTTAAAATTACTCTGATACCAAAACCAGACAAAGACAGTGTAAAAAGAAAACTACAGACAAATATCCCTCATGAATATAGATGCAAAAATCCTTAACAAAATATTAGCAAATAGAATTCAGCAATATATAAGAATTATTAGCCACGACCAAGTATGGTTTACTCCAGGGATTTGAGGCTGGCTCAACATTCGAAAATTGACCAATGTAAACTATCATATTAACAGACTAAAGAAGAAAAACCACATGATATATCAATCGTAGAAAAAGGTTTTGCAAAATTCAATACCTTTTCATGATAAAAAAAACTCTCAAGAAATAGAAGAGAGAGAAATTTCATCAACTAGATAAAAATCATCTACAAAAAATTCTGTAACTAACATCATATTTAATGGTAAAAGGCTTTACCCCTAAGTTGACAATATGCCAAGAATGTTTCCTTTCACCACTCTTACTCAACATAGTGATGGAATTTTTAGCCAGTGCAACAATAAGGTAAGAAAAAAGGCATAGAATATACAACTATTATGTAACCATAAAAATAAAAAT
>NW_012152507.1:486030-486605 GCF_000956105.1 Propithecus coquereli
TTGAGACAGAGTCTCGCTCTGGGCTAGAGTGCCGTGGCATCAGCCTAGCTCACAGCAACCTCAAACTCCTGGGCTCGAGCAATCCTACTGCCTCAGTCTCCTGAGTAGCTGGGACTACAGGTATGCGCCACCATGCCCGGCTAATTTTTCTATTTTTAGTAGAGATGGGATCTCGCTCTTGCTCAGGCTGGTCTGAAACTCCTGATCTCAAGGGATCCCCATCCTCCCGCCTTGGACTCCCAGAGTGCTGGGATTACAGACGTGAGCTACCACGCCCAGCCAATTCACTCCTTACTTGTAATATTTTCAAGGTAAAATCTGAAACATTCATTTTCACATGATCCTAGGTCATATATATTTTAGAGGAAAGTTACAGGGAGAGAAAGTACATTGAAAGTTTCTTCCATCATCTTTGGAAAGGTGGTGAACCTAAATGATTTGCCTGATCTGTGTATTTTCTCTGATTAAGTTTTTTGGTGAGTTTTGAAGCAGAATGTGAGCTTCTCCTTAATTTTGGTGTCACTGATTCCATTTCTGTTCCAGGTCTGCAGGCCTTTGGACAGAAAGCAAGCAAA
>NW_012152507.1:486655-493539 GCF_000956105.1 Propithecus coquereli
CTGGACTTCATCAACATTAAAATTTCTGCAATGTAAGTGACCCTATTAAAAGGATCAAAAGACAAGTCATGGAGTGGGAGAAAATATTTGCAAGCAATGTATCTAACACACAGTTAGTATGTAGAATATATAAAGAACTCTCAAAACTCAACAGTAAAAATGGCAACAATCCAACTAAATGTGGGCAAAAGGCATCCAGATATATTTTACTGAAGAAAATATACAGATGGTAAATAGTACATGAAAGGATGTTCAACATCATTAACCATTAGGGAAATACAATTGTAACGACATTGCAATACCACTATAAACCTGTCAGAATGGCAAATCTAAAAAATAATGACAACATCAAATGCTGGTGAGCATGCAGTGAAACTCAATCTCTCACATATTGCTGGTGGAATTTTAAGATGGTACGGCCATTACAGAAAAGAGTTTGGCAATTTCTTTTAAAAAACTTGACATACACTATGATATGATCTAGCAGTTACATTCCTGGACTTTGATCCCAGAAAAATAAACATTCATGTTCACACAAAAACCTGTACACAAATGTTTATAACAGCTTTAATTATAATAAATCCAAACTGGAATCAACTCAGTGTCCTCCAACTGGTGAACTGTTAAACAGTAGTATATCCATATTACAAATTTATTCTGTACCGTGAAATACAAAGGAATGAACTTTTTTCATATAACATTCTTGAACTGACAAAGTTACAGAAATGGAGCACAGATGAATGGTTGCCAGGGATTAAGGAAGAGGTGGGGAGAAGAGGGAACTGGGTGTGGCTATGAAAGGGCAACATCTTGTGGTGATGGAAATACTCTGTATCTTGACTGTATCAATGTCAATATCCTGATTGTGATATTGTTCTATAGTTTTGCAAGATATTATCATTGGGAGAGACCGTGTACAGGGTAAACGAGATTTTTCTATTATTTCTTAAAACTACGTGTGAATCTACAATTAACTAAGAAAGTTTAATTTTAAAGGGGTAGGTATATCTTATACCTGATAAAATACAGTATCTTGCACAAAGTCACGCAAAGAATAAGTGGTGGACTCTGTTGGAACCCAGCCTTCTGTCTCTGTCTCAACCCCAATGCCATGGTGCTTCTCAATGTCTACTGGACACACCTCAATTTCTTTCTTTCTCTTCCCTTCCCTTCTGTTCCTTTCTTTTCCATTCTCTTTTTTGCTCTTCCTGAACAATTCAGTCCCTTTAGGTGAGACAGAGCACAGTAGGTGGGCTGGGGCATGGGGCAGGTCCTGCTGTGCCCAGAGTAGGATATGGGAGCAGAGTAAGGCGAGGAGGAGGAGGATATGTAAATGGGGGGCAGGCCCACAGGAAGTGTCGGGGTGAGTGGGACAAGGTAGTCTCTGTACAGGAGAGGGAACAACTGTAGAGAGCTGGGGTATTGGTTACGTCTGATGGATTGACCAAAACGTAACCAGAAAGCCAGGGTTTTTGCCGTTGGAGAATGGACTTACTGATATAGAAAAGGAGACAATTAGAACGAACCCCCAGGTTGCTGGATGGAATTGGTGCTATCAGTATGAACTCATGGTTTTCAGTATATAGACATAACTTTAGAAAAAAAAGAGAACATATAAATGTGTGTGAATGTGTATGTGTTTGTATGCGTGTATGTATGTACATATGTAAATGTATTCCCTACCTCTGTCCACAGAGAGGGCTTGGAACAGTGACACTACAATAAAATGAACACATCTAAACTCCCAGAATGTGACTTCTAAATATTATTCTCTACTGAAAGGAACCAAGGCTCCTTAGAGAAATGATTGATTTCGGGGCTGGTAGGGTAAGTACAAGATGAGTCTGAAATGTCTTATGTAAGCCAGAAACCAAGGAAGTGCTCAAAGAATGATAGGAACATGTCCAAAGGACTCAGAAACCAGCCTGAGGGGGCTTCCACTGGCCAAATCTGGGACCATTTTAGCACATAAATAAATAATGATGGCAATGGAGTATAAACAATTGAATAACAAAACCATAAATCCATTCTGATAGAAACTAATGATGAATAAATTGAAAGTTTGATGAGAAGTAGCAAATTTACTTATTAATTACACAGGGGACAAGAATAACTTTAAAGCGAAGAAAACTGGCAGACACCCCTTTAATCAAGTGATCAAAGCAAACATCATCAGGAACAGGATAAATTGAAATCGTGTGCCACCTGATAAGGTGCAGTAAGAAGAATGCAGTATCACTTCTTTGATTTTCCTGCCAAAGATGCATCACCTGAATCTAATAATGCAGAAACATCAGACGAACCCAAATTGAGGGACATGGACTAACTGCCCTGTAATTTTCAAAAGAGTCAAGGACATGAAAGTCAAGGGGAGACCGAGGAACTGCTCCAGCCTGGAGGAGGCTAAGGGGACCTGACGGCTGAACACAGCCCACAATTCTGAGCAGATTCTGCTGAAAAGGATCAAGGGGACCTTTGGCAAAACTCGACTGAGTTTTGGGAATTTGATGGTAGTAATGTATCTAGTTAATTTGCTGATTTTGTGGTTATCTTCTGATTAGGGGGGAGAATGTCGCTGTTTGTAGGAAATAAAGAATTAGGGAGTGATGGGGCGTTAGGTTGGCAACTGGTTTAGACATAGTAAGTAGGGGCCGGAGGTGAACAGTGACTTTCCCCCTTTGTACTGTACTTACAGCTTTTCTAAAAGTTTGAGGACTTTTTTGATGGTTTTTTTTTTTAAGAAAAAAGAAAAAGAAAAAACTATAGCCACATGGTTAAACCCCAGGTATCTAAAATTTAGCATATCTTAAACAGAAATGATCGTCTTTCCAATTTGCTCCTTTTCTGACTCTATTTTGATTAATGATATGTATATCTAATCACTTACCAAAGACAGAAAAATCTGAAATTATTCTTAACATCTCGTTCTCTGTTATTCCCATGTCTATGCCTTATCTATTCTGCGTCGGAACTATCTCCCAGTGTTACCCCATCTTCTCCAATCCCACTGCCACCAGCTTGGCCTCTTTCTTGGTCCCTGACATCACTAACCAGTCATCCAGCCTCTCTCCTCTACAATCTCGCTAGCAATGACCTTACGTAAAACGAATCTTTCCACGTCATCCTCCTGCTTAGAGACATCGTCTGGCTCACGGGGCATTCAGAATAAAGTCTAGCATCAGTCGTTTCAAAGCCTCCCTTAATCCTAACCTACCCATAGTCATCTTAACTTCTACTCCTCCTGAAAAACTGCAACCAGCTGCTCAGTCTTCCCAGCCTTCCTCAGATGTACCTGCCCTTCCTTACCTTCGTGCTTTTACATATGCTGTCCTCACTGCCTAAAATGCCTGCTACGTCACCCTTAAACTGGGGGACATAAATTGGAAGTCCAACAAACCGAATCTGGCGTCCAGAATACCTTCTGGGGCCAACTCAGAGGTTTCAGGGTACTGAAGGGGCATCCTCTGCAGTGCACCAGGAGGCCTCCACATCTGGCAACTTCACACATTCCTCTCTCCTGGAAGGATTTGAGGTGGACCTTTCAACACTCATTTTCCCCGAAGCCTTTCATGACTTCTCCCTTGTGAAGGCTCCATTCAGAACCCTAAAATAGCGCTTATCACATTATCTTGAGATCTCTGCTTTCATGCTGCTCAACTCTGAGCTCTCAGCAGGAACCGTGTCACCAACCTAAATTCTACCAAGAAAATATAGACACACATTGGAAGGCATTAGGTAGGGATCCAGAAACAATTCGCTCCTTTTTTTTTTTTGAGACAGAGTCTCGCTCTGGGCTAGAGTGCCGTGGCATCAGCCTAGCTCACAGCAACCTCAAACTCCTGGGCTCAAGCAATACTACTGCCTCAGCCTCCTGAGTAGCTGGGACTACAGGTATGCGCCACCATGCCCGGCTAATTTTTCTATTTTTAGTAGAGACAGGGTCTCGCTCTTGCTCAGGCTGGTCTGAAACTCCTGATCTCAAGGGATCCCCATCCTCCCGCCTTGGACTCCCAGAGTGCTGGGATTACAGACGTGAGCTACCACGCCCAGCCAATTCACTCCTTACTTGTAATATTTTCAAGGTAAAATCTGAAACATTCATTTTCACATGATCCTAGGTCATACATATTTTAGAGGAAAGTTACGGGGAGAGAAAGTACATTGAAAGTTTCTTCCATCATCTTTGGAAAGGTGGTGAACCTAAATGATTTGCCAGAGCTGTGTATTTTGTCTGATTAAGTTTTTTGGTGGGTTTTGAAGCAGAATGTGAGCTTCTCCTTAATTTTGGTGTCACTGATTCCATTTCTGTTCCAGGTCTGCAGGCCTTTGGACAGAAAGCAAGCAAATGAAGGAACATTATCACTAGTTACATGATGTGTTTCATCCTATTGATATATCAAGTTTTTCAAATTCATATGTTTTGGTGTCAAATGAGAGGTGTTCATAGGCACCTTGGCTTATATGTGAAAATGACCAGAATCGTCGTGTTTACTGCTCACCTGACTTGTGCCCACTGGTTTAAGCTGTGAGGCTGTATCCTCAAGTGGCCTATAATCTAGATATTCTGCCATCTAAAATGTCAGAGGTTTAAAGAATGGAAAAACAAACACCACATGTACTTACTATTAAATTGAACAAACCAATGAGCACAGAGGGAAGTATAATTCAATCAAACGGTGGAGTAGTGGAGAGGAAGGGATGGGCAAAAACCTAGGTATAGGTATAGGTATAATGAACACTATCTGGGTGTTGGGAACACTTATAATCCTGACTCTGGCATTACAAAAGCAATCCATGTAACCCAAAACATTTGTATCCCTGTAATACTTTGAGATAATAATAATAAAAACAGAAGTCAAAGATTTAAAGCTATAGGATGTTGGGTTTATGTAATACACAATTTGTGTGACACACTCTTTTAACTTAAGGTTTTTATTTAACACAAGGATACAGTGAAATAAAGATCTTCTTACATTGCTTGCAGTGGGGGTGCCAGTTGCCAGAATCCTTTCAGAAAGCAATTTGGAAAAGCATACCAAGAACCTTAATGTGTCCATAACTTCATTTTGAATTTGGTTTGAGGCTTATTTGAACTGCTTATACAGTTGGCACTCAAAGAAAGCTTGTTGAGAGATGAGTTTACACTTTATTTGCTTTTTACATCATTTTCTTTCATGCTTTTCTGTTTAACTTGCCTTACTATGTATGGCATATCAGGCTCACGTTTGAACGAATAGAACATTAATGAAAGCAGGTTAAAATGTGTGCATGCAATTAGTACAATTGAACATAGATCTTGTGCAATGGAGTTTTGTGTTCAAGTCGGCCTGTGAATACAGGTTTCTAATGTGAGCTTTAGGATGTGATGACTGAAGGCAAACCTGGAGAAAGGGCACCGATGAGAGGTTGAGGTTTTATTTTGTCCACTTGTGAGTAGAATTTGATCGTCCCAGAATTTTCTCGGTCTGGCTCAACTCAATGTCATCTGCGCCCAGAACTCATCACCTCACCCAGTGCACAAGAGACCCGTCTCTTTCCTTCAACACTGGCTCTTTGTCAGCCGTTGGAGAGAAGGCTGTGCAGCATGACATGTCTTTAATGCCATAAGCTTAAGAACTCCTCTGCTTTCCCCACTCACGCTCCCACATATTTTATGATATTCTACTTAAACCAGGCCATTCCTATAGGATTTTAATTTACAAAGTCTTCCAAGAGTGAGGTCACACGTTGGTCCTTCAGGCCCTAGTACAGCAGGATTCTGGATATCATTTTACTGACTTGTGCAAAAGTGGTCCCTGATCTTGAAGAGAATTTGTCATCGCACATTCTTGTTGCATGCGTCAAGACGTAGACCATCCCTTGTTTCCTTCAGGACTGTTGTTCCCAAGGCAATGGAGGGATTGGTGAATGCCAGGATTCTGCTTCCTCGTAGACCAGCTCAGGTAGACTGCCATCTTTACCTGTGCTTTGTCAGGAACTAGACAGATCTACATCAAAATCCCCGTACTTTGAGGGTGTGCATATGCATATGCATAGTAATAACATTTTTTAAAAAAAATTTGACGTGTTGAATTTAAATGTTTTTAACACAATGTGGAAATTCATCACTGAGTAGAAGAACTGGGCATTGACTATGAAATTGCTTAAAATAATTTTAAAAATTCAGTATTAACTGAATTTAGGATTTTTGTTAGGTTTCTGAGATCTCAACGCATCTTTAACAACATCTGTCATAAGCAGTGCCGGCTGTGTTGGCATGATTGCATGATCCATACTAAAGAATATTTTACTAAAGTCCGCTGCAGATCTCACACACGTGTGCCTTCTTTTCTCATCCAGATGCCCGTACCTGAATGCTACAGAAAAGCAAATTAGCGTTTTGGGGGCTAGAGAGAATTTGGGAGGAGGGTTAAGGAAAAGAAGACAGGTGATTTTGTCTGTTTCACTTTGGAAACAAAGTTTCCAAGTAAGCCCCCGCCAAAAATCAACATAAAGGTAAATTGATGTACTTCAACATATGCTCAGTGTTTACATTGTAATTCTGATACATTTTCCAGGGTTTCCTGCTAAAATTTGTATTTTCTAGGAATTGATGACAGAGTGACAAGGTGACTCTCCTGGCCTCTAGTCAGTTTGAGGCCTTAGTATGTAAAGTCATTTTCTCCCAAGGCTAAGGCGTAATTGTAGGCTTATCTCCCTAATCCAGGTTCTTAAAGATTCCAAGAAGCCTTGGCCTTGTGTCCCTTTGTCACAGAGCTCCCACAGAACTGCAGACAGATCTGGCTACTGGGTCATGATGCCGAATGCTAGCCTACCGGGATGGCAAGGAAACTTCTATTATCCGTTAGTTTTGATTGTCAATTCCCAAGTTCAACAGCAAAGGG
>NW_012152507.1:494439-496479 GCF_000956105.1 Propithecus coquereli
GATTGGCTGTGTTTATATTTACAATGCTTACTTACTCCTCAGTTAAATGCATTAAACACTGTTGTTTCAATGGCCCTTGTTGTGTCAAACTGTTATTCTTGGCATTTCATATAAGCAGGAGGTCAAGAAGAATAGAAAACACCAAATAGATTCTCAGCAGGAATTCAAGGTTTCCTTCTCTTATATGGTCATACTTCTGATTTCTAGGAAGAGAGAAAAATTTTAGAGGCAGATAAAATCATCTGAATTTTGTTCTTATTTCTGTCCATGGCTTTTAGAACACAAAATGTATAGTATTCTACACTATAGTGGATTGTTTTGTATAGTAGATGCCGACTGTAAATCTTCTTGGCTTATGTAGAGAGAATGATCCTAAAATAAAACATATTTTAATTCTTGAATTTATACTCTCCCCAAATCCTTCCTTGTAAAATTCTTCTACAGGAAAATAAACCACCATGATATCTCATGTCTGGAGCTCTCATTGTCTGGTGCTTTCTAAACTTTGATGTTTGAATGTCTTTCAAAATGTTTAATCACCATAATGCATAAAACAATGTGGAGCAGTCTGACATTGTTTGTCTTTGTGTGGTTGAAAAAAAATGCAAAAATAAATTGTTTGTATAGTGCTGAAAATGGAGGTTGGGATTAAATTGACCTAAGGTTAATGATAGGATGAAGATCAACTGTCAAGTAGCAAGAAAATGCTATAGCCTTGGCAATAATTAATGGTGAACAATGACTGGAGTTCAGATTATTGTAATGAGAGATGATATGTTGTTCCGACTGTCCAGAGGTCAATGTTACTTGGTTTCCTACAGTTAGGGGTAAATAAGGAGAACTTTCTAGTAAAAACAATGTAACTGGATACAACGAGCCTACAGTGGCCCAAGGTTCATGGGATACATTGTTAGTAGGTATGATTTATAAAATATGTAGCAACCAATGTTTTATAGAATTTGGTGCCAGAATAAGGACATGGGGGTGGGGAGGTGAAGACAGGGAGGTGTTTATCTAGCTGCAAAATACCGACTAAGATTACATTTTTCAGAGTTCCATATGTTCGCTATTACCCTGTAATTCTAATGAATCTTTTTTTGAATGCTTCATTTTTTGAATGGCACCATTCTTCCCATAATATATCATCAGTTGTCCTTGCTCTGATAATGTATTACATTAATATATCATTAAAGCAACAGATGTATTAGAGTAATACATTATCAGAGCAAAGCTCTCTAGTGGTGATATATTTCACAAAAGAGGGCTTGGCTCCATCTTGGGCAGCACAGGTCCAGAAGCAGAATCAGTTCAACAAGACAGAAGGTGAGTCCATGTCACATGCTGTTTGGCACCTGACGTTTGGCTTCAGCTGTAGGATATGGCCCAAGTATAATGCATGTTCCAGTTTCTAGTGGACCTCTGAGTCTTCATGAGAATCCTTGAATACGGTGAGTCTCATTTCTGAAAAAGAAATAAAGTGGAAGAGAAGTGTTCTTTGAGAGCGAATTGTTTGTAGGCAATGAAGGGTCCACACTGCATTGTTTCTGGGAAGGCAAGTTCATCTGGGAGGGCAGACCTAAGTCCCACTGGGAGGTGTCCTTTGCTGACAGAGAATGCCAGCTATATCTGCCTTCCCTACCATGTCACTGCAAGCATCATTTTTCTCTCAACACTGCCAAGTCCTTTAACCTAGGACAGGTTTTCTTTTTCTGCATATGGATATTCAGTTTTCCCAGCTCCATTTATTGAAGAGACTGTCCCTTCTCTAATAAATATTCTTGGTGCCTTTGTTGAAAGTCAGAAGATAGATTTTTTTTTTTTTAATGGTTTGTCTATCATCATTTTCCTTCTCTTGCTAACTGGTTTAGGATTTCGGGATATAGGGAGGGTTGAACCTGCAGGGCCTTTGGGTTACGTGTGGGTGTGTTGACATGTTTACATGCAGATAGGGCTGTGGCCAGTGCCATGGTCAGTGTTGGGACTTTTATGGCAAAACCCCAATTGCATTATAGCTGTCTCTGTGCAGAAATCAGATTTCTT
>NW_012152507.1:498689-504835 GCF_000956105.1 Propithecus coquereli
CACTCACACATATACCCACACAAAAGAACTCAACCATGCCATCCGTTACTAGGAACAAGTCCATCAACAGGAGACCAAGGAAAGACAAATAACTTACATCAGGTCTGCAAGTAAAACACATTTATCAGCCCACTTAATAAATGCTTTTTGACATTTAAGAGCCTGTTTCTATGTGGTCCTGCACCAAGAGGGATTTACACATACTTTTGTGCATTCTCAGAGTTTATAAAAAGACACTTAGTAAAGTCCACTTAGGGCTCCCAGCATGCTGCACTAATTAGGAAGTTATTTAAAAAAATAAAACAAATTAATATGGGTGTCTTTTGAGGGTCTCCTTATATCAATCTGAATTTGGAACAAAGATGAATTAGAAGGCTCACATCATATGAGCATGTGTGACTCACAGACATTACTGAGGAGAGTGCAAATGATTTCTAGTCCTGGGGCAATTTGGCAATGTACATTTAAAGCCTTGAAATTTTTCATTTCCTTTGTCCCAGAAATTCTATTTACAGGAATTTATTTTAAGGAAATAGTCATAAAGATTGGAAAGATTTAACAATAAGCATATTCATTTCAGCACTGTTTATGATAGCTCAAGTAGTCTAAATGTGCGAAAATACAGGATTATTTCAATCTATTATGGAACACCCATACAGTGGAAGCCTCTGCAAGTTTCTAACAATAATAATGAAAGAGAATTAATAACATCATAAGATGAAAGAAAAATGCTCTACAGCATTCTGAGCATTACTGAGTCATTCCTTTTTGGTTAAAATTTATGCACACAACTATCTGTACACACTCTAATTTCTTTGTACATGTAGATAGCACAAGTCTGCAAGGAAACACACCCAAATATTAATAATAATTATCTCTGTGTGATGCAATTGAGGGTGATTTTATTTTATTTATGCTTATTTGTAGTAGCTTCATTTTCTAAATTGAACTATTTAAAACTGATAGAATGCACTAGGGTTGGTAAAAACAATGTTAGTATGGTTGAGGAGGGGAGTCGCAAGGAGATAAAGTTGGACATGTAGGTAGAAGCCAGAAGAGCCTTGAATGTTAAGCTAAGAAATAGGACATTTTCTTCTGATAACATGCATTTTATTAAAGCTATGTAAATTTGAACCACGGCTATATAAATTATTGACAGTCTCACTTTATGTTCAAAATTGGAGATAACTTGAACCTCATACCCAAATTCAAAAACCTTCTTCAAGAATCACACACTGTCAGAGCTGGCAGGCTAAGCAGTCAGGAGCTGTATTTGGTCCTTGGTGACCTGGCAGTACCTCTCAGCTGCCTTCATCCTTTTATAATGCCTGGTGAACCACAGCTGTACAGGAACGTACAGGAATGTCTGTGAGTGATCTGATGCCTTCGCCTCTGTTATTTTAACATTTGCTGCTGTTATCATTTAAAATCTTCTTTATATCCTACCTATAATGCTGTAACAAGGTCACCCAAGAGTTCATTAAGTGTTAGGGCTGCAAAACACTCAGAACACTTGGGAAACTCGGGGACTTTGGAACAGAACTTAGACGTGCTAAATCTCTATTGAGAAGGCCAAACAACCACCACTATGCTCTGTACTGTTAATTTAAGAGAGAGCACTTCAAAATATTAGAGAAAATACAGGGAAAATAAAAAGCAGTCTTAAAGCAAATATATGTTACAAGGTTTGCAGATTTATGCACTCCAAGATTGCATTCCCCTCTCCTGCACACACTTTATATTCAGTCCTGTGGGAAAAATAGGCTTGAATTATGTAAGTTTTGAATTATATGAGGTCTCCAGAAATGTGTTCTTTGCATAAAATGCAACCATCTTGTACAATGAGGGTGGGATGGAGTGAGGGTAGTGACAGCAGATGGAGGGCAGAAGGGGTGTTGAAAAGAGGGAGATGTGAGTTTAGGGTTTGGAAGCCTACTTAGGCTTCTCCTCAACTCAGGGGATGACTTGGAGGGAAGAGAAGCTGAGGCCTGGGGAAAGGGGAGAGAAGGAATTAAAACCAGCTAAAAGAATTAATACAAGGCACTGGAGGAATCAATTTACATGGATCATGTGGCTTAACTTTCACAACCTGTGAGGTATTATTTCTTCTTGACAGTAAGAAAAAAACCATCAGAGGTCCCAAAGAGGCCTGTGTGGAAAGACTCCTTTATTAATCCATCCATTTGTTTTTCATTCTTTTGCTTATTCCAAAATGAAATTTTTAATTATAAAAGTAATACATGCTTAAAAAAGAGGAAGTGTTGAAAAGAGTGAAAGCTCATGTCTGATAATAACCTCCTCCCCTCTCGCCATTGAATTCTGCTCCTCAGGATAACCACTGTTAACCACTTGGTTATTAACTTGTAGACATTTTTACACATATAAACGGGTCATTCTACACCTACTTGTCAGTGACATCCTTTTTGCTCCATACAATCGTATGTTGTGGATATTGCGCCATGAACCACCTAATCTTTTTAAAATTCTTAGCCTAGACCAATGTCTAGAAGAACTTTCCCTAATTTTTCTTCTAGCATATTCATAGTTTGAGGTCTTACATTTTAATCCATGTTGAGTTGATTTTTGTATATGGTGAGAGATAGGGGTCCAGCCTCTTTCTTTTATGTATGTCAATCCAATTTTTTCAGCACCATTTATTGAAATGAATGTCCTTTCCCCAGTATATGTTATTGTCAACTTTGTCAAAGATAACTTGGCTGTAGACACGTGGATTTTTTTCTGGGTTATCTATTCTGCTCTGTGGATCTATGTGTCTATTTTTATACTACTTCCATGCTGCTTTGGTTACTGTAGCCTTGTAGTATAATTTGAGGTCAGATAATATGATACCCTTCAGTTTTGTTCTTTTTGCTTAGGATTGCTTTGGCTATTCAGGTTCTCTTTGGTGTCACAGGAATTTTAGGATAATTTTTTTCTAATTCTGTGAAAAATGACGTTGGTATTCTGATACAAATTGCATTGAATCTGTAGATTGCTTTGGGCCATATTGTCATTTTAACAATATTAATTCTTTTGATCCATGAGCATGGGATATTTTTCAATTTTTGGTGTCCTCTACAATTTCTTTCATCAGTGTTTTGTAGTTTTCCTTGTAGAGACTTTTTACCACCTTGGTTAAATATATTTCTAGTTATTTTATTTTATTTTTTTGTAGCTATTGTAAATGGGATTGCCTTCATGATTTGATTCTCAGTTTGATTGTTACTGGGTAAAGAAATGCCATTAATATTTGTACATTGATTTTGTATCCTGAAATTTATTTATCAAGTCTAGTAGTTTTTTTGAGGAGTCAGGTTTTCCGGGTAGAAGATCATATCAACAGTGAACATAGATAATTTGACTTCATTTCTTCCAATATGAGTGCTTTTCATTTTTTTCTCTTGCTTGATTGCTCTGGCTAGGATTTCCCATACTATGTTGAGTAGGAGTAGTAAAAGTGGGCATGCTTGTCTTGTTTCAGTTCTTATGAGGTTTGTTTTCAACTTTTCCCCATTTGGTATGATGTTGACTGTGGGTTTGTTGTATGTGACTTTTATTATTTTCAGATATGTTTTTTCTATGTGTAGTTTGTTGAAAGTGTCTTATGATGAAGGAATGCTGAATTTTATTAAATGCCTTTTTTGCATCTATTAAGATGATCATATGGCTTTTGTTCTTAATTCTGTTTGTGTGATGAATCATATTTATTAATTTATGTATGTTGAACCATCATTACATCCTTAGAATAAAACCCATTTGATCATGGTATATTATCTTTTTGATATGCCGTTGGATTCAGTTTGCGAGTATTATCTTGAGGATTTTTGCATCTATGTTCATGAGGAATATTGGTCTATGGTTTTGTTTTTTTTTTTGCTATGTCCTTGTCTGGTTTTGGTATCAGGGTGATACTGACTTCATAGGATGAGTTAAGGAGGATTCCCTTCACCTTGATTTTTTGGAGCTGTTTTCAGGAGGATTGGTATTAGTTTTCCTTTATATATTTGATAGAATTCAACTGTGAATCCATCTGGCCCTGGGCTTTATTTCCTTGGGAGACTTTTATTACTGATTCAATCTTGCTACTCATTATTGGTCTGTTCACGATTTCTATTTCTTCCTGTTTCAATCTTGGGAGGTTTTACATTTCCAGGAATTTATCCATTTCTTCTGGTTTTTCTAGTTTGTGAGCATAGAGTTATTCATAGTAATCTTGAATAATTTTTTTGTATTTCTGTAATATCAGTTTTAATATCTCCTTTTTTATTTCTGATTATGTTTATTTGGTTCTTCTCTCTTCTTGGTTTGTCTAGCTAGTGGTTTATCAACTTTGTTAATCTTTTCAAAGAATGAACTTTTTTGTTTTATTTATCTTTTGTATTGTTTTCTGGTTTTTGTCTCAATTTCATTTAGTCTGCTCTGATCTTTGTTATTTCTTTTCTTCTGATAGCTTTGAGTTTGGTTTGTTATTGTTTTTCTAGTTCCTTGTGGTGCAACATTAGCTCATTAATTTGTGATCTTTCTATTTTTTGATATAAACATTTAATGCTATAAACCTCCCTCTTAGCATTGCTTTTACTGTATCACAGAGTTTTGTTATGATGTGTTTCTATTTTGATGAGTTTCAAACATTTTTAAAATTTCCATCTTAATTTCATTGTTGAGCTAATGATCAATCAGGAGCATGTTGTTTAATTTGTATGTATTTGTATAGTTTAGAGAGTTCTACTTGGTATTGATTTCTACTTTTATTCTTCTGTGGTCTGAGAAGGTGCTTTATATAATTTCAATTTTTCAAATTGATTAAGATTTACTTTGTGGCCTAATATATGGTGTATCTTGGAGAATGTTCCATGTGCTAATGAGAAGAATGTGTATTCTATGGCTGTTGGGTAGAATGTTCTGTAAATGTCTATTAGGCTCATTTGGTTTAAAATCCAATTAAAGTCCAGTGTTTCTTTGTTGCTTTTCTGTCTCGATGATCTGTCTAGTGCTGTGAGTGGGCTGTTGAAGTCTTTCACTATTATTGTATTGCTGTCTATCTCTTTCTTTAGGTCTAGTAATATTTGAATCTGGGTGCTATAGTGTTGAATGTATATATATTCAGAATTGTTATAGTCTCTTGTTGGCTTGCTCCCTTTATCATTATATGACCTTCTTTGTCTTTGTCTTTTTTTTTTTTTTACTGTTTTTGATTTAAAGTCTGTTTTATCTGATATAAGCATAGCTACTTCTGCTTGCTTTTGATTTCTGTCTGTGGGGGGATATCTTTTTCCACCCATTTACCTTCAGTCTATAAGTATCTTTACCAGTAAAGTGAGTTTCTTGTAAGCAACATATAGTTGGTTAATTTTTTTTATTCTGTCTATCTATCTTTCTGTCAATCTTTGATCTATTTTTATGAGACAGATTCTTGCTCTGTCAGCCAGGCTGGAATGCAATGGTATGATCATTAGCTCACTGCATCCTTGAGCTCCTGGGCTCCCACCTCAGCCTTCCAAGTAGCTGGGACCATAGGTGCATGACTGTAATATTTATTTATTTATTTATCTATCTATCTTGCAGAGGTGGGATCTCACTATGTTTCCCAGGCTGGTCTCAAACTCCTGGCCTCAAGCAGTCCTCCCAACTTGGCCTCCCAAATTGCTGGGATTATAGGCATGGGCCACTGTGCCTGGCCCAATCTATATATTTTAAGTGCATAATTTAATCCATTTGCATCGAATGATAATACTGACATGTGAAATGTTGTTCCTGTCATATCATTATTTGTTACGTGGTTCTTTTGTAGATTCTTTGTTTCTTTTTTAAGTCTCTGTTTGTCTTTGTGGCTTGGTAGAATTCTATCATGTTGTCATTTGATTTTTTTTCTTCATTCTTTGTGCAGTTGTTTTCTAAGACATGTAAATTTTATACTTTTATGTGTTTTTATGATGGCAAATCATTTGTTTGTGTCTGCTTCAATTTCTTTCACTTGGTGTTTTACAGTTTTACTTGTAGAGATCTTTTACTTCCTTGGTTAAATTTATTCCTAGCTATTCTATTTCATTTTTTGTAGCTATTGTAAATGATATTTCTTTGTTGATATCTTTTTCAGTTATTTCATTACTGGTATTTAGAAACACTACTGATTTTTGTATGTTGAT
>NW_012152507.1:505178-507407 GCF_000956105.1 Propithecus coquereli
ATGTTAAGTGTAGGTTTGTCATATTGGGCAGTGGTCCCCAACCTTTTTGGCACCGGGGAACATTTTCATGAAGGACATTTTTTCCATGGACTCAGGTATTGGTGGTGGTGGCAGGTACCAGGCAGGCCAGTCCGCAGGACCTGGGGTGCATGCATGATGTATAGTGGCTCTGTGAGCATTTCTTATTTTGATCAGAACCTTGATTTTCTTTTATTTATTCTTTGTGGGACATTAAATCCAGTGTCTGCTTCTCTCTGAGTCAAAGGGGCCGATCCTTCTTCTCCATGCCCCAGATACACCCAGAGAGTTCAGCCGCTCAGTGCTCTCTGCTGGAACTTTGAAATTGAATGAGTAACTCAAAGAAAAATGCTGGAAAACTATAGGAGATCCCTCATTTCAGTCAGGTATTTCCTAATTAGACCATTCTTGCCACTGGTTATTGGATCTGGTTTCTCCTTCCCTTCAGTTCTCAAACTGGTGCCTCAGGGCCCTGTTGATCTTACCTGTTGATCTTTAAGTCTTTGTGAGCCTCTAATAAGTTATCCAGAGACAATTTGTATTGTTTCTACCCAGGAATCCTAACTTGTGCTCCCACCTTTTCAGGTCATGCCACACACACAAATTTATATGAAAAGTATATGTTTATGGCACAGTGGGATAAACTCAGGATATGGTCCTGCCACTCAAGACCCCCTGTAGTAGTCTTGAAAGGTGAATTATCCAGTCTCAGCACACCTGCATCTCACTCTTAGCCCACCAATGGACAAGACCCACCAGATGAAAGCTCTATGCTGATTTGTTAAGCTATTGATATACATTTAGATTTTTTCCAATTTTGTACTGTAAGAAACTATGCTACAATAGCATCCTGCAATGTTCCTTTTAATTTTAAATTAATTTAGTGCATTCAAAATTTCCCCCAAATTTGGTCCACAATAAATTTTCAGAAAATATTTCTTATAAATCAAAATGGTATGTATAATTTTCCTCTGACTCAAAAAGAATCTTTCTACTATCTGTAGGCAAATGATCTCTTTGAGTACCCTACTGGTTGATGCCAATTGCTTTGCTCTCCTTTGTGGAGATGGGTAGACTACATCATACAGAAGGCTCCAGTTGCAAGGTTGCTCTTGGCTTAAAAATGAAAATTCTACATTTTGTCTGCAAGTTATGCATATCTGTCAGATTGCCACAGACTGCTGTGTCCTGTCCCAGTTGTGAAGTCTTTGTAGGACTGTGGCAGAGAAGTTATGCAACAACCAACATTTTTCAAGGTCTCACTATGTGTGACAATATTGTAGGTGCTGCACCTGTTATGATTCACTTGATCTTCACATCAGCCCTATAAGGAAAGTCCTATTATAAGACCCAATTTACATATTAAAAAACACATAGGAGAAATTAAATCTTTCCCAAGGTTACTTGGATAGTTAGCAGTGAAGTTAGGAATTGACTCAGAATTGTCTTGTTCCACAGGCCTCAGGAACAAATATGTATAAAAAAGATACCTTTAATTTAAGCATTTTAGGAAATATTTTACTGATTTTATATCTCTCAGACATCCAGATTAGTATTTCTTTGTTTTGATTTTTTAACAAACTAAAATGTAATGATTATTATGAATATAGAACAATTTCATTATTTAAAAAGCTGAGAAAAATCATGGGCAACTATTGATAGAAAAATAAATATAAATCACAGGAATCCCACTGTTCGAAATTACCCTTAACATTTTGACAAAATTCTCTTATGTATGCATTATACATACATTAATATTTGTTTTATAGAGTTAAGAAAAACTACATATAGTTTTATATCTTACTTTTATCATGGAAAATTTTATTATAAACATTTTACTATTTGTTAGATAACGTTCCACGCTTGATTTTTAATGGTTACATAAAATCTCATGGACTTGAACATACTATCGTTTATTTAATTGCTTCCCTTCTGTTGGCATTTAGGTCAATATGGATTCTTTGCAGAAATAGCTATTGCTGTGATAAATATTCTTGTGATTTCAATCCCGATTTTCTGGGACTTCTATGCATTTTGAGAAATCCTGAGTACCTTATGGTTATGCCAGTCCATGTGATGGTGACACCAAACTCTGGGTGGAGTTGGGTAGGCATATTGTCAGGACCATTTCCTTTCTCTCTGATGGAAATGGAAAACATGAGAAAATTAACTGGGAGACAGATTAAGTAGATGTTCACATTTAAGCTCTAG
>NW_012152507.1:511012-530867 GCF_000956105.1 Propithecus coquereli
ATTTCCATCTTTACTTCCTCGTTTATGAAGGAATCATTCAGCAGAAAGTTGTTTAATTTCCATGTCTTTGTATAGAGATGAGAGTGTCTGTTGGGGTTGATTTCTATTTTTATTCCACTGTGATCTGAGAAGATGCATGGTATAATTTCTGTTTTTTTAAAATTGTTTGGGACATGCTATATGTCTTAGAATATGGTCAATCTTAGAGACTGCCCCATGAGCTGATGAGAGGAATGTATATTCAGTGGTTTTTGGGTAGAATGTCCTGTAAATGTCAGTCAGGCCCATTTGTTCTAGAGTTCTGTTTAAGTCCATTATTTCTTTGTTAATTTTCTGTTTGGAGGATCTGTCCTGTGCTGTCAGTGGAATGTTGAAGTCTCCGACTATTATGGTGTTGCTATCTATCAGTTTGTTTAGATCAAGTAGAGTTTGCTTTATGAATCTGGGTGCACCTAAGTTGGGTGCGTACATATTTAGAGTTGTTATGTCTTCTCGTTGAACTATACCCTTCACCATTAAATAGTGACCCTCTTTGTCTTTCATTACTTTTGTTGATTTAAAAACTAATTTATCTGAATCAGAACTGCCACACCAGCCTTCTTTTGGCTTCCATTTGCTTGAAATGTTGATTTCCACCCCTTTATCTTGAGTCTAAATGCATCCTTGCAGGTTAGATGCATTTCCTGGAGATAGCAGATGCTTGGCTTGTTTTTTTTTTATCCATTCGGCCAGCCTATGTCTCTTGAGAGGGGAGTTCAAGCCATTCACATTTATTGAGAGAACTGATAAGTGAGGTGAATTACTGTTCATTCTGTTGGGTTGCATTTTGTTGTTTTGTTTTCTCTATTGAGCCATTGTGGAATCTAGCCTTTGATCTTTAACTTTTGAGTGGTTTTACATTTGTGAATGTTTATTGTGCTGATCCTTGTGTAATTCTGTTTTGAGTACTTCTTGGAGAGCTGGTCTTGTCTTGGTGAATTCCCTCAGTCTTTGCTTATCTGAGAATGTCTTTATTTCTCCTTCATATATGAAACTTAGTTTTGCAGGGTACAAGATTCTAGGCTGGGCATTATTCTGTTTCAGAAGAGTGAGAATGGGGCCCCAGTCTCTTCTTGCTTGTAGGGTTTCAGTTGAGAAGTCTGGAGTTATTCTGATGGGCTTTCCTTTGTATGTTACTTGTTTCTTTCACCTTACAGCTCGTAGAAGGGCCTCTTTAGTGGCTATTTTGGTCAATCTGATGACTGCGTGACGTGGTGTCTTCCTATTTGCATTGAATCTCCCTGGGGTCCGTTGAGCTTCTTGTACCTGTATATCTAGATTTTTAGCAAGGCCTGGAAAATTCTCCTTTATTAATTCTTCAAATAGCTTATACAGACCTTGAGTTTTCCTTCTTCACCTTCTGGAATCCCTATCACCCTCAGGTTTGGTTTTTTCACATAATCCCACATTTCTTGTAGGCTTATTTCTTTTCTCTTAATTTTCTGCTCGATCTCTGTGACTGACTTATTTAATTGGAAGGAGTTGTCTTCAATCTCTGAGATTCTTTCTTCTGTTTGATCTACCCTGTTCTTGAGGCTTTCCACGGTGTTTTGTAGTTCCCTGAATAAGTCCTTCATTTCCAGGAGATCGGTTTGATTTTTCTTTAATATTTCAATTTCTTTAGTGAATTTTTCTTCCAAGTTCTGGATTTTTTGTGTGTGTGTGGTTTCTTTGTGTTGGTTATCCATTTTTTCTTGCATATCACTGAGTTTTCTTACAATCCATGTTTGAAATTCTTCTTCTGTCATTTTAGTGTTCTGAGTTTGGTTAATGTCCATTGCTGGGGAGCTGTTGTTTCTCTTTGGGGGTGTGCTTTCCGTTTGAGTCTTCATACTTCCAGAGTTCTTTCGCTGGTTCCTTCCCATCTGGATCAGTTGTTCCTTCTTGCCTTTAGATTTTTGTTTGGATAATGACACGCCCTGTTTAGTCTCTGAGGCAGTAAGTGGTATTTGTGGGTGAGATTTGACCACACCCTTTATCATGAATCAGTAGATGTAGTAAAAGGGTGTGCAGGATGACCTCCCTGTCAGTAGGTGGCACTTGCAGGGAGGAGCGAGCTGCAGTGCTGGTTTTGGGCCCTATAGCTAGCTCTTGTTCCTCTGGAGAGGCCTCTTTTGCCTTGGGAGTTGGGTGGGGCCCTGGGACTTCCAAGTGTGTCCTTATTCTGCACCTAAGTGGCGGCAGGTCTGGGAGTGAGTCTCGGCGGGGCTGGGTTGGGTAAGCCTGCCCTGAGGCTCCACAACTGCTGTTAGCAGGGGTCAAAATCTATTCTTTGTTTCCGTGCAAAGCTGTCAAAAGGGGCTGAAATGGCTCCACTCACCTGAAAATCTGGGCTTGGGGGGTGGGGCTGTCCAAGACCTGCACTCTGGAGCAGGTCTCACTCCCCTCCACCCTCCCAGGCCTCTGTGGACTCTCTCAGGCCTCTGCCAGAAAGAAGGACCTCAGGCCAATGGATCTCCCCTGGCTGTGATGCAGGCCGGGAGGTTCCCTGCCTAGGATCGCAGCCTGAGCTGAGTGCACAGCCTTCTTTTGGGAGGAGGGTTGCCGCTCCGGCATGCTTATCTGCCCCTGAAGGCACACACTCCTCAGTAGGCTCTTTTGCAGATCTCCCTTCCGTGCCCTGGGGCCATGCTATTGTGACCTGGGTGGACAGGTTCTGGTCTCCAGGCCTGTCCCCTGGGCCCTGGAGATCCCTGACCCTGACAAGGGGAGGTGTGCTGGTCTTGAATCACCTACAGGGTGCCCAAGTTGGATTAATTTCACTCCACCTTGGGATTTGCCCCGCTCTCCTGGAGTCCCCAGGCAAGCAGCACCTGGGAGGGCTGGTGGGTAGGGGGCTCGCAGTCTGAGTACCCCTCAGTCTGCTGTAGGGCCCCAAAAGGAAAGGTCCCGTTCCTTGGAGATGCCCCCATGTGATGGCTAAATTGTCTCTCTGGGCACCCACGGGTAGGGAGGGGGAAGGAGAGAATGGAGCACTATGGCGTCTGCCAATAGGCTCAGGTCTACGCCTGGGGAGGTGTCCCAAGGGAGCTGGGAGCCTACTGCTGTGTCCCCAAGAGGCCACTTCTCACTGGCGGTAGCCGTCTCTGGGCTGGTGTCGGCAGGTCTCTCTAACCGCTCAGGAGTCCACCAACAGTCTGAGATGCAAGGGAGGGGGAAGTTATCTGCTCCACCTACCCTTGTCGCTGGTCTCCAAGCCTCTCGGGACCTTTCTCCTTCCAGTTCTCCTCAGCAACGTCTTCCCGTGGAGTCTCCTGTAGTTTCAGGCACCCTTCCTTTCGACCCTCACCCGATCTATGTTTCTCTGCTAGTTTATTTTTTTCTCTTTCTTCTAAAATTTGTCTTTTTTGCAGAGACCTTCTGACTGGCGGCTTTTCTCATCCGCTATCTTGGCTCCTCCCCCCACAATGCGTTTTTATTATCACCCTTCCTCAGCTGAATCGGCTAGGTTAAAGGTGGGTCCAGCGACCAAAGAGATCATATGTGAATTCAAAGAAATGCATCAAGTGTAAATGTAGTTCACAATAGATTAGTATCGCATTTTAGGAATCCTTTCTTGTTCTACTTTGCTCCATATTAATCGTAGAATTTTATCATCATCACAATCATCGTCCCATTTAGGTACTCTAATGAATGTGACATACTCTATTTTTTTAAAAAAAGAGACATTTAAATTTTATTTTGTAATAATTTGTGATCCATCAGATCAAGTTTCCAAGAAATGTGGCAGAAAGTTTTTTTAAAAATCATTATCATAATTCATAAGAATTCAAAAACCCAAATCTTTTTTGGAGGCGGTCTTTGAACTTTTTGTTATTAAAAACTGTATTAATTTCCAGGCTAATCATCTTATCCTAGTCTACATGATTCACTATTGATCAGAATATTCACTGGAGACTGGTTTACTAATATTGCATCACAAATTATCTTCTTCTCTCATAGAATTTCTACAGACGACCATCGAGAACAGCCTCCTCTATCTTTGTACACTGTTCCTTTTTAGTGATACATTTGTAATAGAAGTTTCTTAAACCAGTATTTCCTAAAGTGTGTTCATGGGATAATTTGTTTAAAAACGGGGCTCCACAGAGGAGGTACATTGTGGTGGTCAGCATGGGCCTGTGCACTGAGCCAGTCTGCCCTGGTCTGCACAGTGGCTCTGCCCCTCACAAGCCTCTATGTCCACATTTTTAAAATGGGGATAATTGTATCATACTTGCCTTATAGCATTGCTGTGAGTACTAAAGGAGGTGGTAAATGTGCATATGGTGCCTAACGGTGAATGGCATGTTGTAGGTGCTAAATAAGCATTATCTATTATTATTAATGCTATAATTGCTATCATAAATAAGTTTGGAAAACTCTTGGTTTGAAACCTGCTTTCTTGTTTGTACACTGCAAGACTTCTCAGAACCTGTGATAGGCCAATATGTTTTTTGAATCTCTAGAAGAGTTTCCCAAGCATATTTGATGAGAAAACTCTCTTTCAAGGAGTACTTCCCAGGGCTAATGTTCCAGAAAACCTTTCAGGAAAATGCTGCCCCAAATTAAAACACTGTGTGGTAGGTCAATATTTTTTTTTACTTCTGTGTCTGTGGTGCTAAGATTTTAGCTTAATGATTTAAGATTGCTAATAAAGTGCTCTTACTATAACTCAACTTGTTCAACGCTATCTTTGCTGCAGCTCACATCTTTGTGTAAGCATGTGATGATAAAGAGAAAATAATTGCTTCCAAATGAAGCTGTGTAGGTCCTGCATGCGTGCACATGCACACACACAAACACGACGTTTTGGGCAGGTCCATCTTAGTGTGACTAGTGCCAGTAAGAGGAGACAAAGATTTTTATTTTGCTTTAATTTATATCACAGGTCTGGAAAATAATCTATGATTGGTAACAAACATAAACTACTCATGAATATTTTATTGCGATTATTATCAGTAAATCTCCCAATTATCAGTCATGTGTTGCTTTTGTGATCTTGGTAAATGTTCATGATCCCCAATACCACCCTTTCAGTTACTACTATTTTTTAAAAATTAAGTGCAATTTACATATCATAACGTTCATCGGTTTCAACGTTCATCCATTCAAGGATGTAGTAAATTTGCTGAGTTGTGCAACTGTCAGCATAATCCAGCTTTGGACCCTTTCATCCCCCCAGTAAGACCTC
Source organism: Propithecus coquereli (assembly GCF_000956105.1). Lineage (NCBI taxonomy): Eukaryota > Metazoa > Chordata > Mammalia > Primates > Indriidae > Propithecus > Propithecus coquereli. The sequence goes on from NW_012152507.1 coordinate 516,225, forward strand.
TCACGCCCATTTCCAGGCCCATTTAACCCACATACTTACCTGTAACCTCTCATCCTGGGCAACCGCTAATGTACTTCCTGTCTCTATAGATTTGCCTTTTTTGGACATTTCATACAGGTGGAATCATACCATAGGTAGTGTGTTTGACTTCTTTCAATTAACACATTTTTGAGACTCATCCATATCGTAGCATGTATCAACAGTTTGATCCATTTTACTCCTAAATAGCACTCTGTTGTGTGGATATATCATGCAATACCATATTTTTCCCTTCTTGTCCATTTGGCAGTTCCTCACCCATGCACCAGGATCCAGGTTATGGTGGATGCTGTGGGTGGATAACCCAACAGCTGTTCCCAGCTCCTCTCTGTAAAGGAGAGAGGGAGTGCCCTGTGCAGCCTCCTTTGCTGCTGTGGTTGACCATGTACTCAGTTCTAGTCAATAAAACAAGGAGGAATATCTATTTGGGGCTCTTGGGAAAGTTTGTGCTTTCTAATAAAAGAGACTGGCGCAAGAGGAGAGCTGTTGCTGCTGCCCCTCCCCTTTTCTTCCTGTCTTGAGCATGGCTGGACCCAACGCAGGAGCCATTCAAGTCATCCCATATCAGGAGAAAACAAACACGAAGGAAGGTACAGCAGCCAGAGGGAGAGAGCCTGGGATCGTGACGGCGGTCAGGAGCTCCTGAGCCAGAACCAGTAACTACCCACCTCTGAGTTTCTTGTTCTAAAAAAAAAATTAGACCTCTGCTTGTTTAAACCAGGTGTTGGCAAATTATGGCCCTAGGTCTGGCTGCCTGTTTTTCCTTTTCTGTTATTACAGCCAAAGCATTCTTAGTTGAAACATGACTGAAGGATCACCTCTTCTGGGATCTTCCCTCCACTCCTTTGAGCTGTTCATGTACTGTGTGTATTTGGAAGTTATTTTATCGAATGTATCCCCCAGAGGTAGACTGGCTGCTCTCTCACTTCTCTGCTAGGTTTTGAACTTGGAAGGGCAGGACCCATGTCTTGTTTCTCCTGAATATTTAGCATCATTCTGGGTCCATACTCAATACTCAGGAAATGATTGTTGAATGAAGGAAAGACATAGTCTCCCCTCTGCGCTGACACTGATCGTTGCTTCCCCAACTGCCAAGGCCTCTTGCAGCTGCAGTTTTCTTTCCACCCTGCTCTATCCCTAGCGTGGCCACTGTCCCTCCCCGTTCATTCCCCCAAACACCACTACTATAGTCTGTTGGGTATAGACAGCCACTTTCAATATGAGTTTGAGAGCAGTGGATGAAGATTTTAGCACAGCTCAGAATAAGAGCCAACCTAAAATAAAGTTCCACATTAGACATCCCTGTCTGACGTTCTTTGGTTCTCTCTCTCTCTCTCTCTTTCCCCAGAGACCTCCCTTATTCCAGAGCCTGCTACTTGTATTTCCCCACTTCATTATATAAATATGTTAACCAATTTAACTCTCAAGATCTTTCCAAACCAGGTTCTGGACTTACTTTTGAATATCAATGGCATCTTGCTGAACAAAAGTATAACCTATTTTTGATGACACTTGGCAGAAGTTTTGAAATTCACTTTTCTTCTACTTCTGCAGGATCAATTTCTTTGGCAGGGTGTTTTGCACCCTGTGATCAGTGGAATAAGGGCGGAATGGAGGTGGAGTGGTTCTTATTCTTGCTACGGTTGGGAAAAAGTGAGATGATTTATATTAGAAAAGGGAAAGCTAAGGAATAATTTAATAGTCTTCAAATAAAAATTTTATTACTAGATTGAGAGAGGAGAGTGGTGGCTCTGATAATCCCAGATTTATGAACAACTTTGACATGCATATGTTTGCACACTTGACTTAGCTAATTTTATAATGAGTTTGTTATTCACCTGCTTTTCAAGAATACACTATCTGGGTCAGAGAAGAAGATGGTGCTGTGGTAATGTATAGGATAACAGAGGAACTTAACCTAGGATTTTTTTTTTTTAATGCCACAATGTGTATAATTAAGAGCTCACTGTCCATGAAGAGATGTTATGTAACCATTCTTCAACCCCAGGAGCAACAGAAGTGGGATGAGGGAGGGAAGAGGAGAGCAGTGAGGAAGCAGAGAGGATAACCTAACTGTTCTATTTTCTTTTTTACTCTTGTAGTGCTGAAATTTTCTGAAATCTCTGCTGAAGGGTTTCCTGTCCCTTTAAACAAGAGGATCACATCACAAAGTTTTTCCATGCCAGACTTGGGCTATTTTAGTTCACTCAGCTGAAACTATGGATCTAGAAGCTGGTAGTACAGTCTAGACATACAGAACCCACTTTAGCCAAGGACAGCGTTCCTTGGAATAGCATCCGCCGAGCTTCTGAGAACTAAACAGAGACCAAGTTACCATGTGCTGGATCCTTTCCCTCACCACCTCCCATATGTTGTTTTCCTGAGGGCGGCATAGAATGAACACACAACCAGAGGCAGAAGAAAAGGGAGACCATTCTGTTTCCCTACAAGAAGAATAGCCATGGTAACAAAAACCCAGGTTGCAGGGCCATGCGGGACCCTATTCCCCACAACGTACTTGTTACCTCCGCCTCACGTGTCCGTCAAGGAAGAACCAGGGTAAATAGTTAATGAAGTGATCCGGGATGCAGGTAAAGTTTAGCTCTGCGTGGGCCTGAACCCAGCTCCAGCCAAGGAAGCAGGTTTTCTAGATTCTGAAAGAATTAAAGAGAAAACATGAAGGTTACTTTGGGTGGAGAGTAGCCAGCAGTTAAGGTAGGTGGATGGAGAGAGGGGAGTGTGGGAACCATATGGCTCATTGTGATATTGGCTATTGTCAAGCTCCTACTTTTGGTTAGAGGTGGTGGGCGTGTGGGTGCTTATGATGTTATTAAAGATAATTAACCCAATAAGCAAAAGCAGGTTATAAATGAACCAATGATGGAAACGTGTCATGAATCAAGGACTATGATCCCTCCGATCCTGAGTTTCTGAGAGGAAAAGGGGAAAAAGATGGAGAGAGATTCATTCTCTTCCATGACATCATTGAACTTCTGACCCATATGTTAAAACTTCAAATTATTGGAAGGAACTTAGGAGGGACGGAAGCTCTATTGACTGTGGCAGATGACCCTGACAATGTGTCTATGGTATGCACATAATGTGATCTCACTCAATCCTCTCTAAGACTCCATGGATTTGGTACTATGTCCATTTTACAGATGAGGAGACTGAACTTAGAGAGATTAGATGATGTGCTTGAGGTTGCAAGGTTAGGAAAGGGTGTCATCAGGTTTTTAACCCCTAAAAGCAGAGCTTACCCACTGTTCTCCCACGTGAGAGGTCAGTGGCCTCGTGGAGAGTGAGTGATGGGTGGGAAAGAGAGTCATTGCCCCTCTCTTGTGGGTCCCAGTGTGGTGCCAGTTGTGTGAGCAGTATTTGTACTCTTACAATGACCCTTTAATACAGTAAAGACCGTCATCATGCTCATGATCATCCTGCTTCTACGTTGTAGACAGGCTCAACATATCGTTTCTCAGGCATCTTTGCTTTGAGTAATAAAAATGCTTTTTCCCCAGGAACCAAGTTTTATAAGTTTCTAACATAAAACAATATTTAAACCATGCTGCGCCATCATCTATTAGCCACAATACCAAAAACAACAATACAAATAACAGCAACACCTCACTATGGGCATAAGGCTCTCTCAGGACTTGCAAGAAGAAAATATGGTAACAAACCAGGCTGCGTCCACAACACAAGGTCGTGTGATCTCTGCTTACAGGCCTCACAGCAGTGTCCTCTAAACTAACCAGGCTGGAGCCCTTAGTGGGTTTTGAAATCAATTTAGTGGGTTGCAGCTTGTATTTTTAAAAAGACTAGAAAATAGAATTAGTCTATATTGTAAAGGTAAGTACTGTTTTACAAGGCTTTTGTTTCAGTCACATAGATGTGCGTGTGTTTGCCTGTGTGTGCATGTGCACGCATGTCACACACTTCTTACTGTGGGTAGTGGTCAGAAGGCTTGAAGGCCCTGCTGCACAGAGCATTAACACCTCTGAGGTGTTCATGAAAAGGTAGCCGAGAATGTTCCCTGATCTTGTGCACCCACAGGGTCCACGAACGCCTTCACGTACAGCATTTCCTGTGCTTCGCAGGGTTAGAATTAGATATTGAGTCATATCATGAACGCGTGCCACTTAAAAGGAGATGCCACCTGGGTATCATTTGGAAGATGAATGGTCAGCTAGAGAGTTGGGCTGGACAGAACCATTCAGAGCAAGTAATTGTAAGAGTTGCAAGAGGACAGGGAATGGCAGGCCCTTAGAAATATTGTAGCCTAACGGCTACCTCACTGTCTTTAGACATATTGGGAAAGAATTTCTCCGACTTACTATTGACAATAATTATTTATTACTACTTCTAACAGTAATTTGAGGCACATATAATTATCTCCAAAATATTAATACAAATAAATAATAGCAGGGATGATTCCCATGGGTATTGTCTACTGGGTGCTCAGTACCCTCTCAGGTGATCTGCCTGCATTATCTTTAATCCTCTCAAAGACCTTACAAGGTTGTTCTTGTAAAAGTTTCACATGTAGAAGGACAGTAGCTGCTTGTTTTGAGGGGCTAACGGGTTGCTGGTTGCCCATGCCCCAGCCTCATACCATCCCATTAACCTGGCACCTTCAGCCCTGTTCTCAGCTCTGCCGGCCCCGACACCCACTTTTGTCAACAAACTGAGAGTTGGTCTCTCAGATATAGGTCGTGCCATCTAGGCTCACAGTGGAGGTGGGGACAACGAGAATGCCTACGGATTAACTTACGATGAGAACAACTGTAACACAGCCTGGACCCCTGGAGCCAGCCTGACTGGCCCATGGAAACTCAATCCCCGGTGAGAAGCTTGCTTGGTGAATGTGGAATTAGAAAAGGGGATAGAGGTAGCTATCGAGGGTTTAATGTCACCAGGTAAGAATGGCCTGAACATCTATTAGAAGTGCAGGCTCCAGTCCCCAACCTTTACTCAGGTAGGATCTCAGGGAGAAGGAGAACAGACTCGGGGAGCTGTTTAGATATCAGAGTGGCAGGCTGTTCCCCAAAGCCCTAGTGCTCAGAGCTAGAGACCTCAACTTGGACTTGAGCCAAAGTGCTGACCTTTGATACCTCACGCAGACTGAAGACAGCACAAGGCCAGCCTGGCTTGCCTTCCCCGATGGATTCTGAGAAGCTGGGGCAGAAAGAAAGCAAAAGGAAGTTTGCTTAGAACTTCAGCCACGAGGACCCCAATGCCTGGTAGGCTGATCAAAGAAAGCAAAAGAGGATGCCATGCGTGAGCCATGCCCCGACTGCATGACCCCACCTCCTGGTACAGGAGGCCCAGTGGTTGATATGGTGTCTTGAGTCAGATTAGCTAATCTTACCCTGGGGAGAAAAGAATAAAGGGATCTGTATAGAGAGAGACTCTAGGTGTTTCCTAAAATGATCTGCAAGTTGAACGTGGGAAAGTTCCCTCATCTATGAGCCTGAGATAAGAAGATGGGAAGAAGAATAGCATTAATCTCCACAAAAGGACAAGTGCTGCCCTTGACCTAGAATACTGGATGTCCCTGACCAAGGTGCCTTTCTTCCCTGAGCTGTTCTTAGTCAGACTTTGTCAACCTGCCCTGGGAGCCCATGAAGGTAAGGGTAGAGTTTGTTCGTGCCTGTAGCACAGTGCTTAGCAGACTCTCGAAATATGTATGGAATGCAGGAGTTTGCTTCTCTCCCTCCCGTTCTTCTCCCATAGTATCGAACCCTGCCTTAAATTGACCGTTATTCCTTTAGCTGGGTTATTATCCGCAATCAGATTGCTACGTTAAACATGATGACTTGGCACATCTCTGCTCCATACAGTACGTATTGGTTTTGTTGTTCAGCTCTTGGAGGACGAGACGAGCTCATCTTCCTTTCTGATACCGAGTTCTTTAGAAGACATTTTCCTGGAGCTGTCAAGTGCTTCCTATCTCACTCCCATCCTATGGTCATTGAAGACCCACGTAAAGTTAAGATCCAAGGTCACGGGAAGAAAAGTTACCGGATGTACTGTTGAACAACCCCTGTTGGGTGTTACTGTTTTACAGAACTCATCAGAGAAACGCAAGTTTTCACAAAACACTACATTTATTTCTACCTCCCACAGCAGTTATTTTGCCCAAGAGAGGAAATAGTTTCCAATTTATACATGCTAAAGGACACCTTCTGAAAATTTTCCTTTGGGGCCAGGAATTTAATCTTATTACTGGGCTAATGCTTTTATTTGGAAGACTCTTTAACCTAAGTAAGTGAGTAATACTTCTCACCATCACTTTCATAATTGCTGTGAAAAGAGGCCCTGCTGGTGTCGCTGCAGAGGCAGCCTGGGGAAACCCAGTGAAGTGACATGCCACTGCTTGCAACAACTCAGACCCCCTCACCAAGGAGCATGGCGGGGCAAAGGGCGATTTCTCTTTGCCTTTTTTCGCCACTTCCTGTTCTGCCATTGTCTTCTTACAACTAACCTGGACTTTCCCCTTCCTTTTCTCTCCTCTTTTTATGTTCTTGGTCAAAGAACAGGTTAACTTGCAAAGACTTTCCTTTCTTTTTTCACTCTACCTACATCCTCTCAGCTGCTCAAATGCTACGAAGTTCACCTTCCAGGTAAGGAGATGGTGCAAATTTTAAAGTCAAGATTGTAGGCCATGAAGCCATACTTCCTGGGGCTGGGGAGAGTTATTTAATATCTTGGGGCCTCAGTTTCCACATCCGTAAAATGGGAGTGATACTAATAGTTCTTAGCCAATAGGGTCACTATGAGAATCAGTTGAGTTAATATATGTAAAGTGCTTAGAAATGTTATTTCACATATATAAAAGTGTTTGCTGGGGAAACATGTCACAAGTGGGTAAGAATGAACAGGAAAGTGAAAATGGGCCTCAGAACAGAGGTCGTATCCCACTCTCTCTTCTTTTAATTGAAGACAGGGGATTGGCTACATCTGTGTTTCGGCAGAACTCTGGATCTATTCTTTGTGTAAGCTGAACTTAGTCCAGAAATATTTTCTCAGCTGCCATTTTCTTTTTGCAGAGTGAAAAACCTGAGCTTTTTTGTGGTGCCATATCTCTGGCTAGTTTTAAAATAGTGTTTAAATTAATGACCATTTGTTTATGCCCATGATGTATAAGCTAAATAACTGCCCCTGCATTATATAATTCCAGTTCCAAGGTATGGAGAGAAAAATGCCAAGATAGCACAGGGAAGAAAAAAGCAATCATCACCAGCCCACCAGAAAATTCCCCTCCTCCCATATTCACTCTTTAATTACAGAACTGTATTTATGCACACATTTAGATAATTGCATGTTTATACATCTTGTCTCCCCTCAATCATAAGCTGGTGTCTGTTCCATATTATGTATTCTCGGTGCTCAGAACAGTGCTGTACTTACCTGTGCATATAAAGTACGATTTGCTGACAAACTGAGGTTGTTTACGCAAATCCATACAAATAGACCATGTATCAGACTAGCTTTAAAAATATAGAGTCTGTCAAATTTAGTTTTAAATGACAAAAATTAAAGGAAAGAATTAAAATGAGAGTGGTTTGTATTTTTCTAATTACATTTTCTGATTTCATTCCCATATGCCCACGAAAGGTATATATATAATATATAGTATATATACAAAATGTATATGTGAAGCATAGGCATGTAAGGTATATATGTGAGTGGGACATATACATATATATTCTTAATGTGTGAGTTAAGCTATCAAGTCAGTACACACAAGGAGAAGATCATGTACAGCCCAAATTACCTTAGAAAATCACATATATCACTTGAGGCTCCATGCTTAGAAGCTCAAACACTAAAGTTTAGCTTCTTTTGTTTCTATTTACATTCTCTCTGAGGCCTCACTCTCTTTGGAGCAGTGGAGACTAGAGTCTAGTTTGAAAGGGGGAGTGGGGTCCATGTCATAGGGTAAAAAGTACATTTTTCCTTCTGTGCAAAGATTTATGAAAACTGAATACCTTTAAAATGCAACTTCGCAGTGTGTGTGTGTGGCATATTATAATCTAAACACTTTGATTTTTATAATTTCACGTAATTTTTACAGCAAACCTATAAGACAAGGTTTCCATTTACAGATCAGGAAATGTAGGAATGTTGAAGTGATTTGCTCACAGCTGGTAGGTGGCAGAGCCCTAGATTAGAGCTGAGGACACAAGCTTACGGTTTGATGTTTATCCACTAACACTAGCTCCTTCAATGCTGATCAGAAATCATGATAGTGAGGGAAGCTTCCAGACTATGGATCTATAACATCCCTTTTACAGGACTGAAAGGGACCTTAATTAAGTCCCTTTTATTTCCAGAGGAGGAAAATGAAGCCCAGAGATGCCGAAAGACTTGGCTGGGTCATACATTGGTAATGACAGGACTGAGAGAGCAAGCCTGGCTCTTTCCTCCCACCCCTCCTTCTGCTCCGACCAGGGGGCTAGATCTCAGAATGCAGTAAGGAAAAATCCTTCACTGGGAAATATGAAGACTAGAATGCTAAGAAAAAATATTCACAGTTCCATAGCAAAATGACGAAGAGCGTGCTTAGACAACTTACAAAGAAAAATTAGTTTATTTTTAAAAAGTTTGACTTTGTTAATTAAGAAATGTAAAATAAAACTATTTTGACACAGTTGGAAAGATTTTTTTTTAAGCTAATATTCACTGTTTTGAGGGATGGGGCCTGTGGTGTGATTGACAGACACTCTGGTTGCTGGTGGAAGTAAAACTCTCACAATCTTTCAAGAAAGCAAGTGAGTCTTGCGTATCTAGAACCTTAAAAATGTTGAGGGATTTGGATCTAGCAATCTGAATTCCAGGAAAGTCTTCCAAATATAATCATGTATGTGGCCAAAGAATATTATATGCAACATTATTTATTATAATGAAAAATTGATAATCTCATATGTCCCAAGTAGGGGTTTAGTAAATTAGTATAAATTCATGTGATGCAATATTATGCAGCTGTTAAAAATCATAGCTCGGAATATTATTTGATGACTTGGAAAAAGGTTTGTGATATATTAAGTGAAAAGTAGAATCCCAAACTGCAAATAATCTGATTTGTAAGCTATTATTAAAAGTGCATTGAGAAAGGGCTGAAAGGAAATCCATTATAGGCGAACGTTTCTAGAGAGTGAGTCTTGGCACATACCCTGCTCGTAGTCACGTGTGAAATTTTGTATATTTTTTTTGCTCAAATAAGCAAATGAACGAATTGTGGGATTATGAATAATTTAAATTTTCTTCTCCATAGGTTTTGGAATTTTCCAAATTTTGTACAATGAGAATGTATTCTTTTTATTATCAAAAAAATTAACTAGAGAATGAAATACTCTCTAGGGATTAGGGGCATGGGGGGCAAATCTACAACTAAAGGACACGGGGAGCACTAAAGGGAGGGAAGAGCATGCCTTTAACCCACATTTGGGTGAGGCAAAGACATAAAGTGTAACTATAATGTTCGTACCCTCACAAAACCCTGGAATAATAATAATAATAAAAAAAAAGATCCATTAGGGCAGGAAAAAAAAATTAACTATTATAAAAAACTTGTAGTATGTTGACATTAATTGAACAAGATTGAAAAAAACTAGTCCCCCCCCCAACATTCTTAATTTTTATCAATTACTGGAACTCAACATTGGTTCAATGTGCTTTTCATGGAGAGACTGGATAGACCCTTCAAAGATAAGTTTGCTGTCCATTCCTGCTCAGCGATCCTGGTTGATTAAATTCTTCCTTTATCAAGATCCTCTGCTAAAGAGCACCCTCAACATTAAAATCATCCTAAAAAGCTCTTTCTAATTTTGCAGAGACAGTTTTGTTTTGGGGCATGACTTTCGAACAAGCCCTAGGTTTGTGTCATTTTGGGCAGACTATAGTTAGGGCTGGGTCTGTGCTACCAGGTCTCTGCTGCATAACCCAAGTGACCTCATGACAGTAGGACTTTTCACATCATTCTCATTGGCATCATGCATTAGCCAAGTGACTTTATATGTGCTAGAGGTCACGGTGGGAACTCTCAGTGTAAAGCTATGGATGACTCAGCTCAACCCATTTCTTGTTTCTGAAAAACAATTCGAAGTATGCAGCCTCTAGCTGAAAGGCCATTGGGTTATCTTCATAGAAGGGCAGCTCAATTTCTTTCAATATTATCATTTCTTCAGAAAGTCAAAAATAAGTGGCTATGTGTCGTCCCCAAGCACAGGAAAATTGGTGTGGAAATTATAAAAGAACATATCTCTTGATTGAGACCCATCTCCTATTTATTTTTCATTATTTTGTGATTTTCCTAATTCAGTAGGGCAGAAATTGCCCAAAAAATTACTATCAAATTATCACTGGTTTTCTTACAAAGGCAAATGGAAAATTTTTAATTTTTACTAGCTATGGGATTATGCGTTGGGAAATTACTGAGGAACCAAGGAACTTATGTACTTATTCCAAGTAGAGACACGATATTAAAATAATTTCACACACAAAAAAGAGGGAGAGAATCCGATACATGGCTGAAGTAAAAAAGACATCCTCAGCCAGCACACAGGGCAAGATTCCACCTACTTCCTACTCTCAAGGGAGCCCATTAGAACTTACTGTGTAGTTTGAAAATGATTGAACAATTAGGATTATTTTGAATAGTGAGGTTATTTGCCATTGCAGGTTATTACAAAATGTGTACCTGTATCTGTACATAAGTTAGCTAAATGCGATATCAAATTTGGTTTTTATGACTATATATGTGAAAATTATGTTGTGAACAACATGGAACATTGTGCCTGACTCGATAATTTTATGTGGAAACACATAAAAATGAGCTGGGCATCCCCAACCCTCAGGTAGTAGTTAAATGTATTAGCACTTTGTTTCTGAGCAGAAATGAGCAAACTTTTGCATAAACAATGATCTGTAAGATCAGAGGATGAGAAAAATCATCTCCTATGCAGAGTGGTTGATCTCAAAGCTTTGCCAAATAATGAAATTTCCCATGGTGATCATCAGTCCTAAAAGGCTTCTAGACACACACTTATTTTCTCTTAACTTCCAAATGAATTTTTATGGAGCATCTCCTAGGTGCCAAGTCCTATGGGAGCCAGATGATTAAGCAGACAATGACTCAAACCCTATTCCTGCTCTCAATGAGCTTTCCCTCAAGTCAAGAGGGAGAACCAAACATCTACTCAAGTGCAAATGCAAGAAGAAAGTGTGAAGTGTAATAAGTAAAAGTTACGGTAATTTTAAAGTTACGCTGTTGTGAGAGTTTGAAGAAAGGAAAGATTGTATTTTAACTGGGTTAAGGCATTAAGTCATCCAGGAGAATTACCAAATTGCCAAGGATTAGATCATTGAATGAGTAAATCACTACCATCCACCATTATTTTTAGCAGTGGTTTCTGAACATTTGTTATTGTACAGGCCAATAGTAAATAAAAATTTGAGTAGCAACTCCCAACTATGCATATTTATATTTTGTTCTATACATGTATTGCTGTATTAATATATTATGGACACCAAATGCATACAAACTCGGTATGCTTAGAGGATGAGCAAAATTCAGAATACAAAATATTTGAAGATATTTGTTAATTTTTATTCATGGCACACACTCCTATTTTCAACCAGTGCAATGTGGTTGAATATGCTTCATTATTTTTGAAAATGGTAGTTTCAAGTTTGTGATACAGCAATTCAAAGGTCTGCTCTTCGGTTCAGTGTGTTTTGTCATTGGTTTTAATGACTGTCATAATTGCAAAAGACATTCGCAGATGCAATGTAAACACATCTAAAGTGAAATTTAAGTATGTGATCGTAGGTGCATTCCATATTTCTGGTAGTCTTCTTGACATTTTCATTTGGTGAGAGTGGCTTCTTTGTTAGATCCAATTAGATGGTCATTGTTTTGTGAGTGGCTGCAGAGACCTTGTCCAGGCACTCTAAGGCCAGATCTGCCATTGTCCTGTTTGATTTTGCTTGCCTTCGTAAGATCTTTAGTCAGATTTATGTAATCTTTTAAAGCCATTTGTGTGTTTTTTTATTGTATTAGTTAACATAAATTAGATACGGTGATCTATAAATCCACTTCACCTGGCATAAACAAATGGCATCTGTTGTAATACACCAGAAGGGCAGGGAAGAGTGGGATGCCACAGTCGACCCCTCCAAGCCATGAACCCCCTGCTCTTCCAGAGAAGCGTCTCCTCCAGTAAATGAGGCCTGACCACCTGCCATCTCTACCTAGTGATGGCACCCACTGTCTATCCATATAGTGAATATTTGTAGTGCATATTTCCCTTATTTTTAAGGTAAAATTTAAAATGTTCTAATATTTTCTTCTCATACCCCAGTGATGATGTAGAGAATTCTGCAAGGTATACTCTCATATCCTGCTTTGGAGACCTTCAAACTAGAGCAGCAGTCCCCAACCATTTTGGCACCAGGGACCAGTTTCACGGAAGACAATTTTTCCATGGGCTGGGGGAGGGAGGAATGGTTTGGGGAAGATTCAAGCACATTACATTTATTGTGCACTTTATTTCTATTATTATTATGTTATAATATATAATGAAATAATTATACAACTCACCATAGCGCAGAATCAGTGGGAGCGCTGAGCTTGTTTTCCTGCAAGTCGATGGTCCCATCTTGGGGTGTGGGAGACAGTGACACCCGAAGTGTGTTGCTCATGTCCAGTCTACTCTGTAATCTCATTTTGTTTGCTGTCATTGCAGAAAACCCTGCTTCAGAAAGATAGGATGTTGGAAATGGAAGCAGGCTTTTCAGTGCTTTTGTGGCAATCTCAGGATATTCCGCCATGACTTTAATCCAGAACATATGGAAATCTTAAGTTGTCTGAAACATACTTTTAAGGCCACCGTCATTTGCGATCTCAAGCAGTTGATCCAACTCTTCTAGCAGGACAAAGTCGATTGACCTGGCTTATTCACAAATGGGTCGCAGATCCATTCCTTCCCAGTTTGAGGGTCTTTTGTTATTGGGAAGTAATGCTAAAACTATTTTGAAAGCTGAGATAGGTGATCGTACACCAGCTGGGAGAAAGAAGGCCCTGGCTCAGTCTCTTTCAAAATCTCTGCTAATGTTTGAAACGTGTCAAAAATCCCAATGTTCACTCATCACCCCATAATTCCAGTTTGGCTTTGAATGCAGCCACTTTACCTGCTGACTTGAACACAGTTGTTCTTCTCCCCTGAAGGGACAGATTGAGTTCATTGAGCAGATCGAATATGTCACACAAGTAAGCAAATTTTGTGACTCATTCTGTGTCACTGAAACGTGCAGGCAGTGATGACTGTTTTTCTAAAAGAAATCTCTGGATTGGCTCTTGTAACTCAAAAACTCTGGCCCGTGATCTACCTGTAGAAAGCCATCTCACTTCTGTGTGTAAGAGAAGACGTGTGTGCTCTGGGTCCATCTCCTCACAGAGCCACGTGAACATATGTGAGTTAAAGGCATGCACTTTACTGTGGTTGATAATTTTAATCACATCCTGCAAAACAGTGTTAGCTCAGGTGACATTTTTTGGCTGGCCAGCATGTCTCTGTGGATGACACAGTGCATAGACTCACACTTAGAAGTGACCTCCTTGACCCCAACAGTGAAACCAGAAAGCCGTCCAGTTATGGCGGCCACTCCCATCTGTGCATGTACTGACACAAAATGACCAATTTAGTTTTCCTGACATGTGATCATTCAAAGACTTGAATAGTTCTGCAACTGTGGTGTTGGTTGGCAACAAAAGTGCACATAACATATCCTCATGCACCTCCTCCTGAAAAATATATTGCACAAAAACAAGCATTGTTGCCTTGTCAACATTGGTTGACTCATCAACCTGGATTGTGTACCATGGTGACTCATTAATTCTCTCTAACAATTGTGCCTCAGTATCCTCTGCTATTTTGTCAGTTTGTCTAGTTATGGTGCTAGCCATAAGAGGAACATGTGCCACCTTTTGAACTGCAGCCTCTCCTAAAAGTTCACGGCAAATGACCTTAGCAGCAGGCAGGATCAACTCTTCACCAATAGTAAAGGGCTTCTCAGCTTTGGCAATGCCGTAGCCACAAAGAATGATGCTCTCAGTGTAGACACATTTGATGAAGTGGAGGCCTTCAATAATTGCTTCTGTTCTTCGTGTTCACATTTTTTTCTTTTGAAAAATTCCAAAGGCTTGTCTTTTAATGCAGGGTGTTTGGTCTCCATGTGGCGAAGCAGTTTTGAAGGTTTCACAACTTTGTTGGGTAGCCGGTTGCCACATGTTATACAAAGTGGGCTTGGAGAATGTGAATCACTTGTTGCAATGAACCCGTAATTTAAGTAGGACTCTTGGTATTTTCTTTTAAATGCAGCTTTCATTTTGCCGGCAGTCTTAGAGTCTTCTGCTGTCTCATCATTGGGTCTTTCCCCCTTTTCAGAGAAGCTCTCCACCGACGTTTGTTTTTTTTTTTTTTTGAGACAGAGTCTCACTCTTTTGCCCAGGCTAGAGTGAGTGCCATGTTGTCAGCCTAGCTCACAGCAACCTCAAACTCCTGGGCTCAAGTGATCCTCCTGCCTCAGCCTCCCGAGTAG
>NW_012152507.1:531154-533369 GCF_000956105.1 Propithecus coquereli
GTTTGTTTTTTACTCATTTTTGCTGGGGTTAGCTTGTGGGCTTACCAAAACTGTGACTGAGACAAGTGCGTGGTGCAGGAAAGAGGCGCGGATGGAAGTGGTAAATAAAATAATATGTCGGCCACACGCAGACTAAAATAAGTGTCAGATTCTGACTTAAAGCCTGATGCAGCTTGTCACTTGCCACTCACTGATAAGGTGTTGATATGAGTCTGCAAGCAGTTGATTTATTATGGTCTCTGTGCAGTCAAACCTCTCTGCTAACGATAATCTGTACTTGCAGCCGCTCTCCAGTGCTAGTATCACCGCCTCAGCCCCACCTCAGATCATCAGGCATTAGATTCTCATAAGGGGCCTGCAACCTGGATCCCTCGCATGCGCAGTTTACCGTAAGGTTCATACTCCTATGAGAATTTAATGCTTCTGCTCATCTGACAGGAGGTGGAGCTCAGGCAGTGATGTGAGCGATGGGGAGCGGCTGTAAATACAGATGAAGCTTTGCTCACTCACCTGCTGCTCACCTCCTGTTGTGCGGCCTGGTTCCTAACAGGTCCGTAGCCTGGGGTTTGGGGACTGCAGAACTAGAGAATACATGCTCCCCTCCACAGGGGGTGGGGACAGCAGGAGAGGATGGACACCCCAGGATGGCGCCCTGAATGGCACCCTTTCCCTGGTAAATGAAATTCCAGGTATATACAAAGTCAGATAACCATGATGTTGCAACTACACATTTTTCCTCTTTTCTGATCCTTTTTACAAAATAATCAGATTTACCCCGTCCTTGTCCCCAAGGTGCTTTCAATCCTCTTAAACCTGTGCTGGCAGCTTCTTCAGACTGACGGATTAGCACCCTCTTCCCCCTACCCCGCATCAGTAGTGTGACACTGCACATGAGCCTCCTGTTTGTTCATCATCAGCATTAGGAGTTTGATAAACAGTTTTAATACAAAATGCCAAATATCTGTGTTGGTAGATATGTCAAAACAGATGGTCCACGTTGTTCTTTTTGTACTCCTCAGACTCAGAATGAAACACTGCCCTCTCTAGGATTCCACTTAAGCCAAGGACAGCCCCGGGGCTCAGTGTGTAGGGGCTTGCTGACACACAGAGTTCCTCCCCACTCCTCCAAAGGCCAAACGCCTCTGCCTTTGCTATTTAATGTGTATCTTGGAACAGCCCCTGGACTCCAGCTGTGCCTTCCACTTGCTTACCTCCATTAGGCAGTGTCTCACCCTTGAATTTCTGCTGGCCTGAGAATATTTGTATGGCACCAAAACCCTCAATTTAGCCCTGAGTTTAGTTAGATTAGTGTTTAGGCACAACACCTAAATCCATGGTTATTAACCTTTTTGGGTCACCTACTCCTTTGAGGATCTATATAAAATCTAATCAGAAAAAAATACTCAACTACATAGAGTATGCATACACTCTCAAAGAAGGGGTAGTTGATCGCTCTTCTGAAGTTCATCTTAAACTAGGACTTTTTTTGATTAAATTTACTCAGTTCTACAAACCAATTCATAGCAGAACTGATTGTATTTAGGTTTTTAATTTTTACTGCTATTTTTTCTCTTTTTTTAACAAATTAGCTTTAAAGAGTTATACAATGTTTACGGTATGTCTATTTATATGGTCTTGAACAGTGAAGGACTGTTCATTATGGCATAATGTTTATCTTTAAAGACTTAGTTACTAAGGCCCTGCTTTATAACTTGATTACCACCGAAGCTTGTACACAGGCTGCTAGTTATTTACTCTTAATCAATTTTCCCATCTTCCTCACTAAGAGAACCCTGATTTTGTTGGGGATGGCAGTATGCTCTGAAAATCTACGTTTCCCTACCTCCCTTGTGGATGGAGGTGGCCATGTGGCTAGATTATTGCCAATGCCAATTAAAAACGCTCCTTAAAAAAGGCTGATTCTTTAAAACAAGTTGCAATGTCCTCTTTTGTACCCATTCTTTCTTCTTCTTGCCTAGAACACAGATGCTATGGCTGGAGCTCCTGTAGCCATCTTGTAGCCATGAGGCAACCTTGGAATGGAAGCTATGTGTGCAGATGGCAAAAGAAGGAGTTAGAAGGATGCTGAAAAACTAATAACTCTGAAGCCTCTAACTAGCCCTTAGTCTGGACCTCTGGTCTTTGAGTTACAGGAGAGAAAAATAAATCCCAATGTTGGTCAAATAAATAAATATGTGTGTCATAAATAAAGATA
>NW_012152507.1:533880-539323 GCF_000956105.1 Propithecus coquereli
TACTCCAGCCGGGCAGCTGAGTTTAACACCTTTAGTCAATGTCTGAGCTGGCTGGAGATGGGAGAAAAGAGCAACAGGTGAAAACAATCCCAGTGAGATACCACCTATTCCTTAGGAATCAATTACTGAGATATCAGAAAGGAAAAACAGAAGCATACTCTCCTCAATTAAGCAGTTGATTTTATAACTGATAAAACAACAACAAAATTAAATGCAGTACATTAATCAGAGCTCTTGGTTGTAAATAGCAGAAACCCAACTTAGCTTGCCTTGAACACCAAAGAAGAGTAATGGGAAAGACACAAAAGGAGCTCGCAGAAAGAAGGAAGAGGGAATGGCCAAGCTCCGGCAGAATTGAGTGGTGGGGACCTCAAATGCTACAATTGAGGACTTGACACTTTGTGTCACCTGTCTCTGCAATTTGGCTTCATTCTTTCATACCTGCTCTCTCCATGTGTTGGAGTTACATGGCTTTTTCGGTTATCATCGCTAGACAAGAAAGAACTCTACCCCCCTCCCCCTGCCACCCCTCAAGCTCTGGCTCAAAATCCTGGAGAAGGTCTGTGATTAGTTTAGCTTTCAAAGGCTCTTGGAGCAATCACTAAAGACAGTGCATGATGCATGGTCATTAACCACATTCCTGCCCCTATGACAGGAACAGAAAGGTCAGGCGTCTATAGTTAGAAGTTCACATTAAAACCACCTGGTTGAAGTAGAGAACGGTAGATAAAAAAAAAACAATAAGATTCAACGAAGTCTGTATATGGGGGCACATACGCCAAAGAGTACTTTCTGGTATTTAATAGGCCTATGGGAAGAAAGAATTTGGACGTCATTCGGTTTTACAAACTAACATTCCATCAAAGGTGAAAACAAATAAAATGAGATTTATTCAACAAATATTTAAATGGTTTAAAATGAGCAAAGCTTGTTTAGTCCTGATTTTTGACTTTTTTGGGATGCCAGTGACATTCTCCTCCCTGTGAAAGTGGGGCTCTTCTGAATCTGGCTTAGTCATAACCCTCCTGGAGGGTTTCCCAATATGTGCAGGAGATAAAGAAAGAACTGCTGTATATCTGCCTTCAGCATGGATTTGTTCATCAGCTTCTTTCCAAAGGGAATACTGCATGCATTACCAAAGTTAAAATGTATGAGTCTGTAGACCTGCGCTTAGAAAATATTTAAAATACAAAAAGTATGTGTACGTGTGTCATATGTGCGAGTGTTTTTGTGTATGTGAAAACTCTCCTAAAAAATGAAAACTGAAGGAGAGCTGAGTAACCTAGATAGCTCAACAACTTTTAAAGGAAAAAAGTATACCTATTAAATTTGACTTACGACGTTTATTTTGCCTGCATCATGAACATGTTGATTTCATTAATCATAGTAGTTGGCCAATGACAGCTATTTCAAAATAATCCCTGGATAGTTGACAGCCCTGCCAACCATTTCTATGTTATTAAATTGTTCTTCTTTGTACAGTGTTAGTATGTATTAATATTACTACATTTTTTCAAAGTTCAATTTTTTCAGTTTTTATAAACTAATGAAAATAACTTTAAAACTGTTCTTCACATTTTTACTACAGGTATTACTACAGATATGCATTATTTAGGCCTATCAATTGATAATGTATTACTTTTTTTAACAAAATTATTAGCAATATTTGTAGCAAATAACAAATGTGGATAGGCAAACTCATAATGAAAACTGGCCATCTTCATTTGGGTTCCCCTAAACTCAGACTGAGATAAGGATTTGATTACAAAGAGCCTATTTGGTGGTCCCAGGATGGAGTGGGGAAAGGGAGAGAAGGAGAGAGAAAAAAAGAAAAGTTAAGAAAAAAAGGGAGCATTAATGAACAGGTTCCACTCTGCTGAGCAAATAGGGCTCACTCCCACTGGCGATCCTCTGAGAAACCGTGTAGACTATGTCTCAGTACAAACCCACTGAGGGCTCGGGAGGTTGGAGGATTTACCTTCTGACTCTTGAACCTCACTGGTTAGAGGTTGGCTGTGGAGCGATAAGCCCCCAGCACTTCCAGGAGTCCCAAACTGTGAACTAAGAAGGGTCTCAGCAGAGAGGCAGAGTGATGGCACTTGAGACAGGAAGCGGTCAATGTGTGTGAACATGTCTGTACACTGCAGGGGAGCTTAGAGGTGAACTGGGGGCCGTGAGCAGGGTATCGATAGTGACCACCATGTTTACTCCTTGCTCTGATCAGATCCTCCCGTGCGTGTCTTGAGTTTACTCTGTCACTGACATTTCAGGGTTGTACCTGGCTGCCATCTTCAAAAAAGGACTTAAAATAGCAGAGTATGTGGAACAAGTCACAATCTTCACTGCTGCAGCTGGTCCCAAGGCTATAATGTATACCCATCATCTCTCCCCTTCACTGCCTGTTCTGTATTTCCCTTACCCTTGGCCAGCACTTACACTGGTCTAAGTTGCTTGCTTGGGGATTGGCTGGACTTTCATCTCTGAGGGGGTCAGCCTTGATTGCCTTGTCCTTGTCAGGCCACATGTCCTTCAGTGGCCCATCTGCTATTGTCACCAGGCATAGAATCCCTAGTGAATCCCCCAAATTTTAGACATCTTCCTCCCAGAGCCCATTATGTAGCAGCAACTGCAGCTCTTCAAGATAATCAAAGCCAGTCATCCCTACCAGCATAGTAACCCCCATTTTTACCGGCTCATCTATCAGCATGAGGACCCCCAAATTCTCAGGTGGCAGCTATGGGTATAGATGCAGTGGAACCCTTACTGTATCCTTGCAGAAATGTCCCCTTCTCCACACACACGCCCTGAGACCACGGCCTTCAAACAGGAAGAGCCTAAAGTCATAAAGGTTAAAAACACAGTTTCCACTAATTGGTCACTGGGAGTGAGGTAAGTCAATCCTACTTGCATTGTTTAATTACCATTCCTGTATATTCTAGATATTAGGGAAACAGCACAAACAGTAACTACATATAATGATCACTGCTTCAACATATCAACACATATGTGGCATCGTTGGAGACAATGATCCAACCATACAAGACATAACTAAGCTGATGCCTTAGTTAAGTCTTTCAGAGACTATTCAGATATTCTCTCAGCCTCCCTCAAAACCAGTAGTCTTCTGATAAATGGATCAGAGCAGTATTCTCAGGGTGGTATTATTTTTTGCCTCAAGAATTCAAAGCAGCTCGCTAAGTGCTATACCTCTTTCTCAGGGGTAATAAATGCAACGTATCCTTTCAGATAGGATGTCTCAACACACCCCTAGATCTTTGGGATGCTAAAATATTCCCTGGTGTGGCAGGCTTCAGAAACTTTATAGGGTTTATTTCTTGTCTTCTGGCAGGAAGTATTTACTCAATCAACCAGCCTACTTGCTTCTTCCTAAAAATCAAGTCCAATTACCAGTCTGTTGTTAATATCATGAGCCAGGATGATGTTCTTCCACAGAATGGCAAAATGATCAAGGTCCCTGCAGGCTATATTGTAACAGAAAGGAGGAGCATTACCATACTTCTAGGACCAGTGAATTGTGAAGAAAATGCATTCACCAAAACAACAGCCTTTGGCACTTAGTATGAGACTATAACAAGTAGTTTACATTCACAAGGAAAAGAGACAAGTGCACATGAAGCATCTTGCTAAAGCAGCCATTTGGCTCAATTTCCTTACAACATGGTTTTCTTACTTACTCTTCATAGGACTTGGCTTTCTTACAGAATGGTGGCTTCAGGGTAGATGGTCTTCTTCCGTGGTCGTTCAGGCCTACAAAGGCCAATGTCCCCAGGAACAAGGCAGAAGCTGCTTTGCCTTTTATGATTCAGCCTTGGGAATCACATGGCATCACTTCTTCTCTAGACTATTGGTCGAAGCAAGTAAAGTCCAGACCAGATTCAAGGGGACGGTAATTAGATTCCATCTGTTGGCGGGGGAATAGCAAGGTTGCATTACAGAAGAGCAATTGGGATGAGGGATGTTGTTGCAGCCATCTTTCAAAAATACAATCGGTCACATCTCTCACAGTAGGAACTGTGCTACCCTACTAAGGCTGTGTTAAGACCTGTCCCTAGATTTTGGAATAGAGGTCATGAGGACAGGTAGCAGCAGACCTTGAGGCAGACAGGTGTGATCTGTGGGTATCTGCTTCAGAGGAGGACTGTGTCTAGTCTCTAGGCAATTGGAAGCTGTGCTCTTCAGCTAATAGGGCGAAGGATACCTCTGCTAGTCTAGGTGGTTCAGGAAAATCCAGGAGCTCAAGGTTCTCTACCACACCTACCCAGATGCCCACATCCTAGTCGTTCTTAGGGCCCATTTCCTTCCTCTAGGGCTTTGGCTTTTGTATCAGAGGCCTACCTGGACTGTGCCGTCCATCTACTTTGTAGTTATGTTACTCTTACAGTTAACCTCTGAACCTGATTTTTCAGAACAGTCTGCCCTCTGGTTGTAGGAAATGGAGGTCTCTTTGGATGCTTCCAAGGAGGACTTCTGGCTCCCATTACCACATTCTGAAGGGATAGTTGGATGATGTAAGCCTGTCTTTTTCTTTCCCCAATTCTTCTAGGGTAGTTATGAAAACCCAGACAACTCTTCAATTCCTGTTATAACCACAGGTGGAAGTTTAGGTAATTGTGACTGTTCCAAGTGCCAAGGTTATTACCACCTTACTCACCACCTCCAATGGGGTTTTTGTTGCTTACGTAACACTGAGAATATACTTTCTAGGCCACTTCCAGTGCCAATTGTCTTGGTTGGAGTTCCTTATCAGACCTTGAGACAAATTATTGGATACAAGAAATTTATTGTGGAAAGGATCCTAGGTAGAATAAGTGAGAGTGTGGAAAATGAGAGAGAAAAAATAGAAAATCCAATTGATGGGTGGGTTATTACTATAGGCAACTTGGGCTCAATCCCATTTGGGACCTCTGAAGAACCATGCAGAATGCAATATAATAGTCACACCAAGGTATGGGACAGCTCACTATTAACCCACTGATTTCCATTCTTCAGGGGTTGAAGGTGTTCAGTCCCTAGCAACTCCAGGATACTTTGTATGAGGGTTGAGCAAGTTCTTGTGGTACTCGGGAAAATCCTCAGTAAGAGAAGCAGAATGAGGCATACGCTAGTGGGGTGAAGCTGTCAGCATGCTTAGGAAATATTTCCTGCAGCTGTAGGTCAACTTGGATTGCGTCAAATGGCCATGGGGCAGGGCATAAGGAGGGTCTGCTTTACCTACTCTTCAGTAATTCATATGAAAAAATCAGGAGGAAGTCCCTGTTAAACATTGTGGATCAAACACATGCATTCATCACAACTCCATCCTGAAGCCAGTCTACAATGACTGAAAAGGAATAAAAACAATTTTATAAAACCTTGAAGGATAAAGAGAACAGAAGAGGCAACAGCAGAAAAGAACTAGCAACAAAATGTTGGGAGACAGAAG
>NW_012152507.1:541428-555425 GCF_000956105.1 Propithecus coquereli
CCTAACTGCTCAAGCTTTCGTTGGTGCTGACCTGGGAAATCAGGCCTTTGAAAATTATGATGGGAGCAGTGCGTACAAGGACAATGGACTTGGTGGGATTCTGCTAAGTTGTACTATGCCCTGCAAAGGGATTATGAGAAACGAATGCTAAAAACTATGCATGAAAGACAAAAAGCCATTTTTAAAAATGGGGAGAAGACTTGAATAGACACCAAAATAGTGAGGAGACTTGAACAGATCCCAAAGAAGACATGTAGATGGCAAATAGGCACACAGAAAGAGGCTCAATATCATGAATTATTAGGAAAATGCAAATTAAAACTGGAATAAATTATCACTATATACTTATTACAGTTTTAATGGCTAAAATTAAAAATACAGATAACACAAAATCCTGACAAACATGTGGAACAACTGTAACTCTCATAGATTGCCTATAGGAATGAAAAATGGGATAGCCACTTTGTTAAACAGTTTGGCAGTTTTTTATTAACTTAAAGTAGACATTACGATATGACCCAACAATCCCACTCCTGGCTGTTTATCCAAGAGAAATGAAAACATAGCTTCACATACAGACCTGAATGTGAAAGTTTATGACAGTTTTATTCATAATCACCAAAAACTAAAATAACCCAAATGTCCATCTAATGGGGAATGGATAAACAAATTGTGATACTTTCATACAATGGAACACCATTAATAATAAACAGGAATTAACTACTGATATTTGCAAAACATGAATGAATCTCAAATGCATTACAGTGAAAAAAGCCAGATGTCAAATACTTCATGAATGATTCCATTTATATGATGCTTTTAAAAAGTCACAGGGATAGAAATCAGATCAGTGGTGGCCAGGGGTTGGAGCTGGGAAGGAGAAGATTGATTACAAAGGGACATAACGAGGAGACTTTCTGGGACGAAGCTTATGTTCTATATCTCAATTGTGGTGGTTGTTATACTACTGTACACATTTGTCAAAAACCAATCAAACTGTATATCTAAATTTTACAATATGTAAATTTTACCTTAATAAATCTGAATTAACAAAAACAAACAAACGAAAACCCAAAACCCTAAGTGCGAAAGCCAGAAGTCCTTTCCAGTATAATAGCTTATTAAGCAACCCTTTGCTTCAGCAGTGGCAAATGGACATAGCTGAGCAGAAAAGTCAGCACTTACTAGAACTGCAGAACCACAAAGACAATGAATGCTCAGGCAAGGCAGGCCTATTATGCTAAGGTCAGGGTTGAGAAAAACTGGGACCCTGAAACATGCAATGGGGACATCTGGCTAAATGACCCCTGAAGACTGTGACTCTGCAAACTCCCTGAGCCCTCGGAACTTGTAGAAGTGTTCCCTCATCCTCCAGGTTAAGAGCTTTGTCCAGACAGGTGGACATGGGCAGAGGTCTCTTTCCTTCAATATGACAAGCATCCTCTCAGGATACTATCTCTTTTTCTGGTGCCCGATGATTTAAATAGGGTTAAATCTCAGCATACCCCTCCTGAGGACATGCTGAGTCTGAAAAGGGAAGAAAAAGCTTACATTCCAAAGAAACTGGAAGAATGAGCCCACGTGGTCCAGCTGGAGCCAGGTGGAGTACTCTTGGGATTTGATGTTGAGGGTGTTCGATCAAAGGTGCAAGGACATAAGACTGGATAAGTTATTAGAGTTCATAGACTGGGGACACTATCTTGGCACATTAGATTTAACACTCTGACAAGGACTTTAGGAGATACACAAATTCATGGCTGGGTGGCTCTTGGAAGTATGGAGAAAGTTAAGCCCTACTAGAAAGCATTTACCATAAAAGAGACACTAAATATGCAAGTAGACAAAATGACTTGGCCAGTCAGTGCTAGTTGGCCTTTGTCATAGGCTACCCTAGAACCGGCGTGACCAGCACCTGAATGCAGCAGCCACGGAAGCAGAGATGGATCCAACAGCATGAACTCCCATGATCTGAACCAACTACTTCTGAATGTCCAGCCTTCCAGCAATAGATACCAATGCCAAGCCTGCAAAATGGCACTATCTCTTGAGGAGACCAAATTGCCACTTGGTGGCAAGTTGACTACATTGGGTCCCTTCCATCCTTGAAAGGCCAGTGATTCATTGTTGTCAGAATAGACAGCCATTCTGGCAAAAGTTTGTATTTCCTGCCCATAGAGCCTCAGCCTGCACGACTGTTTGGGAGCTACAGAATGCCTGATCCACAGCATGGAATCCCACGCAACGTAACATCCAACGGGAAACACACTTCACACTAAAGGGAGCCCGTGGCCATGGGGCCAACTTGTATCACAAACTCACATCATCCAGAAGCAGCCAGCCTCAAAGAACACTGGAATAACCTTCTAATGGCCCAACTTCCGTGCCAGTGCAGATCCAATACTCTGTGAAGCGTGGGTGTCGTGTTCCAGGATGCAGGGTATGCACTGGATCAGAGACTTCCTTTTATGGAGCTGTGTCCCCAGTAGGAAGAACACATGGTCCAGGAACCGAGGGCTGAAAGCAGGAGTACCTTCCTATCTACTATCATTTATTACCATCTTACCATCCTTTCTAATGACTCACAGGGAACACGTTATTTCCTGGCTGCACAACTGTGGACTCTGCAACATTAGAGCTCCTGGTCCTCAAAGGGGGTATGCTCTTGCCAGGGGGCATAGCCAGGTTTCTACTGAACACAAGTGAAGGCGGCCTTCTGGGGCACCTTGGGCTCTTTCTCTCCAGAAACCAGCAAGTGAGAAGACAAATTAGCATCTTGGTAGGAGTAATTGATCTTGATCGGGCAAGAGGATATAAGAACATTTTTACATAATGGGCACGGATGTAGTATACATATGGAACTCAGGTGACCTACCTGGGTACCTTAGTATTCCCATGCCCAGTTGTACTGTGAAAGGACCCCTGTGTCCAGCAAACTTGGCCAGAGAAGGATATGATACCCAGGGCTCAGTCCTTGCAGTAATGTGGTCTGGATCACATCACCCAGTAAGCCTCCGAGACTTGCAGACGGAACAGGTGAGGGTGAAGGGCATTTAGAATGGATGGTGGAGGAAGGAGAAAATGGTGCCACTTGCACCACTAAAAGCAGCCACAGTGATGGGGCTGAGGTTCATGCTGCCAACCTTCCTCTTCTGGGTTCCTTCTCAGGAAGCAAAGCTCACTGTACCTGTGGCGGAGCTGCTCCCTGATCATGCATGGAGAAGCAGACCACAGTGGTGAATTGCAGTGGTTGTGGATTTGTGCCACTCACATCTCCTTTCAAGAGAGAGCCTGTTGTAAGGAGTGTAGTTAGTTGACAGTCTCCAGCTGTAGAACCTTCTGGATCTCGTGCAATGTTCACATGCACTGAAACCACGCTCTCTCAAATGATTGACCATGGTGGGGATACTAGGGCCTGGCCACCCCTGCCCAGCGCAGGACTTTTCTCACAGGCAGCCTCGGCTCTGTGGCTCTCCCCTGAACAGGTGAGGACTTTCTGAGAGCTGGACCACAGAGAGAGGCTCTGTTACCCAATTCTCCTTCCTTCCCCATTCCTTTCATGGGTGTCAGAGCCGACTGAAGTCTGAAGGGTTTCCCTGCCTACCCCTGCTTTCTCCGTCCTTTATCTCTCCCAGGCACTTCCCCCAATAAATCTATTGTGTCTCTAATTCTACATGGGCCACTGCTTCCCAGAGGGAAGACGGTACTGACAATTCCCCGTTCTTACATCTGATCCCACTGGAAGTCCAGCTTCTGTGCGGGCAGCCACACCGCAAACCGACCTCTCCTTCACTGATGGTTCTGATTATGCTACTAAAATTAAGAACAAAAATGAACATCTCTCCACATTTTAATGCCCACAACACGTAAATTATTAAAATTGGGGAAAAGAGTCCATTGACAGAAATATAACCATTTATATTTTAGCAAAGCACGGTCCCACAAAATGAGTGCACACACTCAGGAAATTTCCAAAAGATCCTCAAACAGGTTTTAATCTATTTCTTCAGGTCTCATTAAGTTTTTTTAATTTCCACAACTCTTTATTCTAAAACCTACAAGTCAATTTTTTCACTCCCTAACATGTTAAGAAAATTTTAAATTTTCGTTGATCGAAGAGGAGATGACAGATACATAAAAAATCACCTGACAGCTTTGGAGGGGCTTGCGCCATTCATTATGTTTAAATGGTTTCAAGTGTTTTAATTTCATCTGCAACCAGATTTTATGCAAATAGAGAGTAAGGTCTGTGCCTTGCATTTCATGTATCCCCCAGGCCCCAGGCACTCTGCCCATGCTTCACAAGTTCTCCATAAACAACCAATTTATTTAATCTGTCCCCATGGTCTCCTCTTCCTCACCACCACTCTAGGATAACGCCATTATATTAACACTTCTTAAGGCCAATTCATTCCTTCCTTTGTTTTTCTTTCCAGATATGCATAAATATTAAAAATGATTGTTTTTTATTTATGGTATATAACAAAAGCAAGTATGCTAATTTAAAAAAGTGGAATATATCCAGATATATATGTATATATAATGACAACATCAATAAGCTTCTTCTAATCATTTCCATCCTCACCCCATAAATAAGCAATGGTAACAACTTGGTGTACCTTGGTTCGTATCTTTCCTTATGCTCATACAGACCCATAAAAATTGGTATATTCATGGTAGCGTGTATTTTGTTTGACAAAAAAAAAAAATCACACTTGAAACAATTTGTTTTGTTCATCACTCCATCTCAATAAGTGAGGCTCTGGTTCATTCTTTTTGAAAACTACATCATATTCCAAATTATTGGTAAAATCACAATTTATTCACTTTACTTATTTCTGAGTTCTAATGACATGAGTATATTTTCATAACATTATGAAACATATAGTTATTTCTCTTCTGTGCATTGCATGTTTTATTCTTCATTTCTTACATTTAAATCTCTAAGCCATTAGAACCTTATTTTTGTGGATGGTCTGAGATAGAGGATTTAGCTTTATTTTCTTTTAGACTGATGACCAGGTTTACACTTAAAAAATAAATTATTTAAAAAATAAGTCAACTTTTTCCCACTGAATTATAATAGTATGCTTTCCATATTTTAAATTCTCATATATCTGATCACTGATACATTTTTCTATTTCTCTTTTAATGTTTTGATTACAATGACTTTATAACCTGTTTCAGTTCTTTATTTTCATAATTTTCCTGCTTGTTCTTGGATGTTCATTGATTTTTTTCATTTGAACTTTTTTTTTTTTTATCCTTCACTTTGTGCCTCCTCACTACACTGCATTTGAACTTGAAATTCACATTAATCCAGTTTCGTAAAATAACGTGCTGTGGTCTGAATGTTTGCAGCCCCTGTATTCCAAATTCATATGTTGAAATCTGTATTAAGAGGTGGGGCTTTTGAGGGGTCATTGTGAAGGCAGAGCCTTCATGAATGGGATTAATGCCCTTAAGCAAGAAGCTTGAGGAGAGCCTTTTTTCCCTTCTGCCTCGCATCGAGAAGGCACCATCTATAAACCATGAAACAGGTCCTCAACAGACACTGAATCTGCCTGCACCTTGGTCTTGGACTTTCCAGCCTTCAGAACTGTGAGAAATAAATTTATGTTGTTTTGAAGCTACTCATTCTATGGTATTTTGTTTTAGCGTCTCAAATAGACTAAGACATAACTGACCACTCTATTGTATTTAAATCTGTGGTTCGCCACACACACACACACACACACACACACACACACACACACACACACACGTACACATCTAATGTCCCTTGCCTTTGCTTTATTTTTCATGAGAGCACTAATCATTTTAGCACAATTTACTTATGCATGGTGTTTATGAATTATTATCTGTCTCATCTCCCTCATTGTAGCTCGGAATGGTCAAGGAAAGCCAAGGGAATCTTCTGCTCCTTTTTATTTTTATTTCTGTGAGTGGATGTGCCCAATGTTCCATATACCTACTTCCTTCTGAACACAGTTTAACACCAATAAGACTCTTGATCTAGCTTGGTCCCTCTCCCCAGCAAGATGAAACATCTCATTCAAAGAAGTAAGGTACTAAAGAGCTTCTATCTCAGATGAGTACTTTGCGTCTCCAAAGACTTCAAGATTAGCTCACGCCTAATACATTTGGCTCAACCGAACTAGCATGATCTCTGTAGATATTTATTCACACACACTTGCATAAAATAATGTATGTACCCCTTAAGAATTTGGTCCCCATTTTGAAGGACTCTAAATGCCTAAATACAGGGTCTTTATTAATAAAACATTTCAGCAAATTAAATATTATGAGGCAATGCTTTATAGAGTGCATGGTACATAGTAGGTATTTAATAACTATGAGTTTTGACACTTTCACATTCTCTCTTTTTAAATGTACTACTTATGTAATCTGACATCTTTCTCTTGGCTCTTGGCTCAGCATAGCTCAGGTGAGTTTATCGCTATTACCCAGATAATTCAACTTAGGAAGTATACAGTTACCAACTGCTATTACCTTCATTTTGTGGAAAGGGAAATGGAGTTACATGTAAGTCAAAGTGATTTGCCCTAACTTTTATGTGTCATTGTCACAGGTTTTTTTCCCATCAGTTCTTGGTCCTTCAAAGCCAATATTTGGCTGCAGTTTCATGAGAGCCTTTAAGTGAAACTAGCTGTAAGAAATCAGCCTAGGAAAAATACTTTATATTTATTACAGTTCCCTAAGACCCTTGAGTATTCAGCATCTCAGTACTCAAGAAACAAGCAGTAAATTCTGAGGTCCATTTCATGCCAAGTGAAATGATTGAAGTCAACAGTCATTAAAGGGGATGGAAGTGATAAATTCTGCTCCATATTTCAACTATTTATCATCACTGCTTATCCTCATCAATCAGCAAATTAATAGAGAGTGTCTATTTGGATATTTCTAGCATTCGAATAATTTGCTTAACTACTCTCCTAGACTTTTAATATAGCAAAAAAGTAGAATAAAAAAATTCTACCAAATTTACAAAAAAAGATAAATATAAATCCAATTCAATGCTTTAGAAACCTCACAAATTACATTTCCAAGACCTCTAAATGAAAGCTATGAATATCAGCTCAATCAGTTGCCAAACCTGCTTGCGTCTAAATCATCTGGGCAGATTAAAAACAGAAATGCATGGACCCAATCCCCAAACATTTCGGATTCAGTAGGTCTGGGTTGGTGGCACAGGAATCAGTATTTGAAAAACAGCTCCCTGTTGAATCAGATGTAGGCAGGTTTGGGAATCACTGAGTTAAATAAACAGAGCGTTAGGATGAAAACAGACTCAACTAGGAACTTCTCAGCAATTTCTGATTGTTAATGGACCAGAGCTGGACAAACTGGATTTCACTGGAAAGTTTTCATTCAGAATATCAAACAGGTAACTTAACATATTAGATTTCCTTTACAAACTGCGGACCCATGCCATGGAAGGCCAGGGTGGTGGCTTTTGTAAATATACCAGAGAGAGGCTGTGTCAGACCCACCTCTTCTGATACTACCATTGTCCAGGTGTGTTCCCTACCTGTAAGCTCATGGGTGCCTCTAATTTTTTCATCTCTTCCCAACCTGTCATCTTCTAACACCATCCTCCCAAATGTCCCCACCACACCACCTAGCCCCCAAAGCCTTCTTTCTCCCCAGTGGGGAGAAGAAATCTGAACTGAGTCCAGGTCTAAACTAAGAGGGTGTATGTGTGGAGTAATAGGCCTCAAACAAAGAGCTCATGCAGGCCCTGAGCACCAAATTTATTTTGATTGAGTCTTTCTAAATAATCACCCCACGTAAGATCATATTTTTCTTTGTTATATTACTTCCTCTTTCCCTCTACTTAATTCATGCATTGAATCATTACTGTCTTCTGATAGCTGTTGTATATTTATCATTATTAAACTCATTTTATTGATCTCATCCTTTGCTCCAATCTGTCATGATTTTATGAATTTTAATTCAATTCCTTCTGCATTTGTGACCCCTCCAGCATCATACCATCATCACATTTTTATTAATATGGTCTCCAGTCTATCTTCTAAGCTGCTAGTTATTATTATGATGTAATATTAATGAGACTATTTAAACTTATTGTACCACTGTAGCACCTTATTGGAAAAAAAGTCTTACCTTGACATTAAACCATTAATATTAACTCTTGTTTAATTTTTTTGCCAATTTCGCATTCGTTTTCCAGCATAGTTGC
This sequence comes from Propithecus coquereli, assembly GCF_000956105.1. Lineage (NCBI taxonomy): Eukaryota > Metazoa > Chordata > Mammalia > Primates > Indriidae > Propithecus > Propithecus coquereli. Next base: position 549,650 of record NW_012152507.1, read on the forward strand.
ATGATTCGCATGTCTCTTGTTTTCCTCTGAGTGTTGCGTAAAGGCAAATGCTTTTCTAACACTGTGTAATAACACCACAAAATGCTCACACTGTACTTCCTTTACCTACAGAGCTTCTTAGTCCACAAAATAGATAAATTCTCAACTTTTCTTCACTTCCATTAGTTAAGGCAGGAAAACAAAATTCAAGGCAATGTAAAAATAATATAAAGGCTTTGACATAAAACTGCAAATCCTGTACATTTATAGGTAGGGCTGACACTGTATCCTCAATTCATTCTATGGAGTCCAAGTTCTAGTCAATACAGGATTTTCAAGTGTCCCCAAGGAGCTGCTTACCACGGATGCCTACTGTACATAAAAGAAGTGGGTTAAGATGAATTAGCAGATCAAGATATAGGTATCCCTGAGCTTTCTGGTAATTTCAGTCAAAATATTATATACAGACATTAAAATGATAAACCTCAATAGTGACTCTCTGCACTTGTTTGCATCTTCTAGTCGCAAATTTCAGCTCTTTCTAGAATCATTAAATTTCAGAACACTTGAGAAACTATATTAAGTAAAGTTGTTCTCTATTTCCATATAAATAAGCAGAAAAGGAAAGAGCATTTATGTTTCCCTAGGTTTTTAGGTGGAGAGATCCATCCTTCCTCTGTCTCCAACACCACTGCAGTTCTTCCTGCGTGGCTCTCTCCTTGATAATCTCAGGGCTTGCTTCCCACTGGGCTTCTGATGTCTGACCAGCTTTCAGGTTGAAGGCCTCATTATTGCCACTTGCCCAATTTTGACCTTTTAATTCCCAGTGGCTTAAAATTCATGATTTAGAATCTCTCTCCAACCGGGCTTGTCAACTACTGCTGGTAAACACTTTGCTGCACCCAGCCCCTAAGGCATTTCATCTCAGCAGGACCTGGGGTCTGGTATCCAGCTGCCTTTACCCTGGACCCTTTCGGAAAATCTGGATGGTGTCCATGCAACCACAGTCTAATTTGCCTGAAGTGAAAAACATGGTCATTTCAAATTGATAAGTTATATCTGTACAGATGAACCATGTGGCACTGTCTCTAAGATTATAAGGACTTAAGACATGTTCTGCCACACCTGTGAACGTGAAAAGTGACTTTTTATGGCATACGTCTGACTTTCCTGAGTAGAAAAGGCCTAAATTACAATTGAACTAAAAGGGACTTCAAAGTCATTTTGTCTCAGGTTTTCAATTACTGGATATACTACATGATGCAAAGTTGGTCTCTTGAATTCCTTCCAATCCCCTTAGACATTACAGGCAGGAGGGAGGGACCTGAAAGGACATATATAGCTCTCATTTAACAGAAGAAGAAATAGAAATCACAGAGGAGCTCAATAATTTTTCTACAGCTGGAACTAGAACTCACAACTGCAGTCATGGTCTAATCTCTTTACCACTCCGCTTGACCTTCATGTCAAAATGTTTCTGCTTTTCCAAGAATTAATAAAATGAAGACAATCATGCTCTAATAATAAAATACAAGCATAATAAAGAAAATAACCTCGTATGAATTATGAATTTCTAGAATGCTTTATGAATCGTTCCCTAGTGAAATAGGACTGTGGCATTTTAAATGGGAAAAAATCACACCATCCTCCTTAGCCAAACCTGCATAAGAAGACAGTGGACATGATTTGTGCCTCTGTTAGCTTGGAGTTCACTACCCGGCTCCCTGTTCTTAATTATACCCCAAAATTATGTCACATATGGGGGTTACATGGGAATGCAGCTGAAACATCCACATGGAGAAATCTGTCTAAAAAATTGTCAGGCTTACCCACTGAACTTGTACCTTCATGATTCCAAACAGTTTCTTTCAACCTCCAAGAAAATAAAATCATGCCTATAAGGCATAACAAGCCAATCCAAATTCATTTAAGAATTTTAGGCAAAGAAAATAAATCTTCATATTACAGGTGAAGAGATGAAGACAATGAAGTAAGAAAATAAAGGGGCTCTTCTCAAGGTTGTTCCTCCCTGCAGATGATCAAGAGTGGTATTTTGGTTTATGACTATAGACTGAGTGACAACATTCCGACATTGTTAGGACAGCCACTAGGACATATTTGTTATGCCTCAGACACCAGGTTCCAGTCTTCTGTATCTCTTGGCAGTTTCATTTGGCTGTTTCTCCGTCAACTATACCCACCCTTGCTCTTATATCAATCACATCTCAAAGATCTCAGTGAGGGTGAAGGAATCATTGCACCAAAAATGATTAAATTGGCTGAGGAGGAGCCAAGATGGCGGACAAGAAAAGCCGCCAGTCAGAATGTCTCTGCAAAAAAGATGAATTTTAGAGGAAAGAGAAAAAAATAAGCTAGCAGAGAAACATAGATCGGGTGAGGGTCGAAAGGAAGGGTGCCTGAAACTATAGGAGACTCCACGAGAAGACGTTGTGGAGGAGAACTGGAAGGAGAAAGGTCCCAAGAGGCTTGGAGACCAGTGACAAGGGTAGGTGGAGCGGTTAACTTCCTCTCCCTTGCATCTCGGACTGCTGGTGGGCTCCTGAGCAGTTGGAGAGCCCTGCCGACACCAGCCCAGAGACGGCTACCGCCAGTGAGCAGTGGCCTCTTGCAGACTCAGCGCTGGGCTCCCAGCCCCCTCAGGCACCTCCCCGGGTGCAGACCTGAGCCTATCGGCAGACGCCATAGTGCTCCATTCTCTCCTTCCCCCTCCCCACCTGTGGGTGCCCAGAGAGACAATTTAGCCATCACACGGAGGCATCTCCAAGGAACGGGACCTTTCCTTTAGGGGCCCTACGGCAGACTGAGGGGTACTCAGACTGCGAGCTCCCTACCCGCCAGCCCTCCCAGGTGCTGCTTGCCTGGGGACTCCAGGAGAGCGGGGCAATCCCGAGTTGGAGTGAAATCGATAGGTGATTCAAGACAAGCACCCCTCCCCCTGGCAGGGTCAGGGATTGATCTCCAGGGCCCAGGGGACAGGCCTGCAGACCAGACCCCGCACACCCAGGTGAGGATCGCACTGCCCCAGGGCACACAAGAGAGATCTGTGAAAGAGCCTACTGAGGAGTGTGTGCCTTTGGGGGCAGATCAGCGTGCTGGAGCGGCAGCCCTCCTCCCAAAAGAGGGCTGTGCACCCAGCTCAGGCTACAATCCTGGGTAGGGAACCTCCTGGTCCATGTCACAGCCAGGGGAGATCCATCGGACTGAGGTCCTGCTTGCTGGCAGAGGCCTGGGAGAGGCCACAGAGAAGAGGAGAGTGGAGGGGAGCGAGACCTGCTCCAGAGTGCAGGTCTTAGACAGCCCCACCCCTCAAGCCCAAACTTTCAGCTGAATGGAGCCATTTCAGCCCCTCCCGACAGCTTTGCACACAAACAAAGAGCAGACCTTTGACCCCTGCTAACAGCACTTGTGGAGCCTGAGGGCAGGCTTACCCAACCCAGCCTCACCCAGACTCACTCCCTGTCCTGCTGCCACGGAGGTGGGGAATAAGGACACAGCTGGAAATCCCAGGGCCCCACCCACCACCCGAGGCACAAGAAGGCCTCTCTAGAGGAATAAAAGCTAGCTACAGGACCCAAAAACAGCAATGCAGCTCGCTCCTCCCTGCAAGTGCCACCTACTGACAGGGAGGTCATCCTGCACACCCTTTTACTGCATCTACTGATTCACCATAAAGGGTGTGGTTGAATCTCACCCACAAACACCACCTACTGGCTCAGAGACTAAACAGGGAGTGTCATTATCCAAACAAAAATCTAAAAGCAAGAAGGAACAACTGATCCAGATGGGAAGGAACCAGCGAAAGAACTCTGGAAGTATGAAGACTCAAACGGAAAGCACACCTCCAAAAAGGAACAACAGCTCCCCAGCAATGGACATTAACCAAACTCAGAACACTAAAATGACAGAAGAAGAATTTCAAACATCGATTGCAAGAAAACTCAATGATATGCAAGAAAAAGAATGATAACCAACACAAAGAAACCACAAAAAAAATCCAGGACTTGGAAGAAAAATTCACTAAAGAAATTGAAATATTAAAGAAAAATCAAACCGATCTCCTGGAAATGAAGGACTTATACAGGGAACTACAAAACACCATGGAAAGCCTCAAGAACAGGGTAGATCAAACAGAAGAAAGAATCTCAGAGATTGAAGACAACTCCTTCCAATAAAATAAGTCAGTCACAGAAATCGAGCAGAAAATTAAGAGAAAAGAAGTAAGCCTACAAGAAATGTGGGATTATGTGAAAAAACCAAACCTGAGGGTGATAGGGGTTCTGGAAGGTGAAGAAGAAAACACTCAAGGGCTGGATAAGCTATTTGAAGAATTAATAGAGGAGAATTTTCCAGGTCTTGCTAAAAATCTAGGTATACAGGTACAAGAAGCTCAATGGACTCCAGGGAGATTCAATGCAAATAGGAAGACACCACGTCACACAGTCATCAGATTGACCAAAATAGCCACTAAAAAGGCCCTTCTCCGATCTATAAGACGAAAGAAACAAATAACATACAAAGGAAAGCTCATCAGAATAACTCCAGATTTCTCAGCTGAAACCCTACAAGCAAGAAGAGACTGGGGCCCCATTCTCACTCTTGTGAAACAGAGTAATGCCCAGCCTAGAATCCTCCAAAACTAACTTTTATATATGAAGAAGAATTAAAGACATTCTCAGATAAACGAAGACTGAGAGAATTCACCAAGACAAGACCAGCTCTTCAAGAAGTACGCAAAACAGAATTAACAGCACAATAAACACTCTCAAATGTGAAACCACTCAAAAGTTAAAGATCAAAGGCTAGATTCCACAATGGCTCAAGAGAGAAAACAAAACAACAAAATGCAACCCAACAGAATGAACAGTAATTCACCCGACTTATCAGTTCTCTCAATAAATGTGAATGGTTTGAACTCTCCTCTCAAGAGACATAGGCTGGCCGAATGGATAAAAAAAAAACCAAGCCAAGCATCTGCTGTCTCCAGGAAACACATCTAACCTGCAAGAATGCATTTAGATTCATAGTAAAGGGGTGGAAATCAATATTTCAAGCAAATGGAAGCCAAAAGAAGGCTGGTGTGGCAGTTTTGATCTCAGATAACTTGGTTTTTAAATCAACAAAAGTAATGAAAAACAAAGGGGGTCACTACATAATGGTGAAGGGTACAGTTCAACAAGAAGACATAACAATTCTAAATATGTATGCACCCAACTTAGGTGCACCCAGATTCACAAAGCAAACTCTACTTGATCTAAACAAACTGATAGACAGCAACACCATAATAGTTGGAGACTTCAACATCCCACTGACAGCACAGGACAGATCCTCCAAACAGAAAATTAACAAAGAAATAACGGACTTAAACAGAACTCTAGAACAAATGGGCTTGACCGACATTTGCAGGACATTCTACCCAAAAACCTCTGAATACACGTTCTTCTTCTCAGCTCATGGGACATTCTCTAAGATTGACCATATTCTAGGACACAACGCATGTATCAAAAAATTAAAAAAAATAGAAATCACACCATGCATCTTCTCAGAGCACAGAGGAATAAAAATAGAAATCAACCCCAACAGAAACTTTCATCTCTACACAAAGTCATGGAAATTAAACAACTTTCTGCTGAATGATTCCTTCATAAAAGAGGAAGCAAAGATGAAAATCAAAAGATTCTTTGACTAAATGACAAAGGTGACACAAGTTATCAAAATCTGTGGGACACAGCCAAAGCAGTCCTGAGAGGAAAGTTTATTTCCATAAATGCCTATATCC
>NW_012152507.1:558235-558698 GCF_000956105.1 Propithecus coquereli
AGAAAATTTTTGCATGCTACAAATCTGATAAAGGGCTGATAACTAGAATCTACTTAGAACTCAGGAAAATCAACAAGAAAAAATCAAACGACCCTGTCAAAAAGTGGGAAAAGGACATGATCAGAAACTTTTCAAAAGAAGACAGAGTAATGACCAAAAAACATATGAAAAAATGCTTAATGTCTCTAATCATCAGGGAAATGCAAATCAAAACCGCAATGAGATATCACTTATCTTCAGTGAGACTGGCCTTTATCAAATGTCCCAGAAGTATAAATGTTGGTGTGGATGGGGAGAGATAGGAACACTCATACGTTGCTGGTGGGACTGCAAACTAGTGCAACCTCTGTGGAAAGCAATGTGGAGATATCTTAAAGAGACACAAGTAGAGCTTCCATTTGATGCAGCAATCCCATTACTGGGCATCTACCCAAAAGAACAAAAGTCACTCTACAAAAAAGAC
>NW_012152507.1:558956-569058 GCF_000956105.1 Propithecus coquereli
AGAAGAAAAAAAATGATTAAGTTGCAGCCACTTGCAGGAGGGAAACCGAGGAGCTCTTTGTGGAGCCCTGAAGTTTGAGATCTTGTGAGTTGTGCTAGACCAGTGCTGTCCAACATAAATATAATGGGATCCCCATAGGCAATTTAAAATTTTCTAGTAGATATATTACACAAAAAGAAACACTTAAAATTAATATTAACAATTAACAATACAATTGTATTTAACCCAGTATATTCAAAATATTGTCATTTCAACATGTGGCATAGCCACATTTTAAGTGCTCAACAGCCCACATGTGGCTAGTGGCAACTATATGGGAAAGGGCAATTTTCTTAGCAAATTGTTTTCTTCAGTTAGTCTGGTAAGCTCAAGCTCTCACTCTTTGCAATGAGCTTGCCATGTTAGAAAAAATCATAGCAAGTTGAGACTTCCCAAATGCATTAGTCAGGCTTCTCCAAATAAACAGAACCAATAGCACGTGTATATATAAATATATAGAAAGATTTGTTTTAAGAAATTGGCTGACACGATTGTGGAGGCTGGCAAGCCCAAATCTGTAGGATAGGTCAGTAGACTGGAAACCCAAGGAAGAGTTGATGCTGCAGCTTGATTCCAAAGGCAGTCTGGAGGCAGAATTTCTTCTTCTTTCGGGGACCTCAGTATTCATCTCATAAGACCTTTGACTGATTGGATGAGGTCCACCCACATTATGGAGTGTAATTTGCTTTACTCAAAGTCTGCTGATTTAAACGTTAATCATGTCTAAATAAAACACCTTCAAAGCAACATCAAGACTGGTGTTTGATCAAACATCAGGGAATCATAGCTTAGCCACATTGACACATAAAATTAACCAACTAAAGCAAATGAAAAGATTTGAAACAATGATCCCCATAACTCAGGAAACAATCCTTATCACAGAAGTCTAGATAGAATTAAGCTTTGGTTTGACTGTGACAACCCGGAAAACAGAAAGTCTTCTTACATTTTCCTTTCAGCTGCTTGCTGTTATCCTGGATGGCTCTCACTAGCAACATAACTATTATAACAAATAACTTGATTGTATTATATTAGCAAGGAGAATATTTTATGAATTAAACAAATCAACAAAAGAAACCAGGAATGTCTCAACAGCATTCTCTTGGGAAGAAAGGGTAGTCACAAGAGTATGTTATGTGTATAACATCTAATGACATCATCATGGGAAATTACAGATGATGGTTATTAATTTTTTGCACACTCTGTTTCACACAGGACTGATAAATACAGAAATGACACACTTCCAATTACTTCCCTGCTTCTTCTGTTCTTCATAAGTTAAGATTTAGATAGTTGTCATTTTGGGTTGCCCAGGAGTTTTTCAAAATCTCTGCCTGTTCAGGGGGTATCCCAGAAAAGGTGGAAGACAGTCCCTCTCCTCCCACTTTGGAACTTGAAAGGAAAAGAAGTTTCCTTTGCTGGCTTCCTGGCAACTGCGGTGAGGTCATACGAATGTGGCTCTGCCAATCTGACCATCACCCCCACAAAACGTTAACTGCTGGTGTTGACTGTTGAGTGCTGGTGCAGGAGGACCAGAGATTATTGGAGGAAGGGGTGCTGGAGTTGAAAGGCCAGTGGGTGAAAGTGAGTTCACACGGCCCCCAGTGCAAGCAGCACAGCTCTGTTCAACAATCACAATGTCAGTAAGATAGCATCACATCACTTCCTGTGGCTGAGACCGGATCTTGGCTCTGCCTTGCATTCTTGGCTCCAGGTCACCTTCTGAGTTTACGAGCTAGCAAGTACTATATCTTTCCACCATTTTGTTTATTCTAAAGTAGCCGGAGTTAATTTCTGATGCTTACCACCAACAACCTTGACCCAGTATAGAACCCCACCTAGGAAGGTAGAATTTTATCTGGCTCTTCAGATCAGCAATTAACTGCATGGATCTCTAATGGTTCAACAGAGGGGCATGCAAGGTTTTTGGTCTCAGGAGCCCTTTACGCTTTCAAAAATTATTGAGGACACCAAAGAGTTTTGGTGTATGTGCATTATCTGTTGATATTTACCCTATTGGAAATTAAAACAGAGATTTTAAATTAGCTATTTATTAATTTAGCTAAAAATAAAGTGATAAAACCCCGTTACTTATTAACATATATGATACTTTTAATAAAAGATAGCTTTATTTTCCAAAACAAAAAAGAATGATTGAGAAGAGTGCCATTGTTTTACATTTTTCAAATGTATTTAATCTCTGGCTTAATGGAAGACAAGAAGATTCTCAGATATGTTTCTGCATTCAATCTATTGTTAGACATTCTTTGGGTTAAAGTATTATGTAAAAAAAATCAAGCTTCATCCAGATATGTAGTTAGAAAAGAGAAGAACATTTTAATAATCTTTTTAGATATTTGTGCATTTTCTTTGATACCACACCAAATCTTGACAAGTGGTAGTTTCTTAAAGGTTAGTTGCAATATGGAATCTGAAAGCATACCAATAAACAGTTCTTGTTTTATTGCAATAAAATCTATTTAAAAATGATTTTTAACATGGATCATTTGCAAAATATTGGTTTATTGAATTATGGAGATCTTCCAAATGTTGACATATTTCACAGTACGATATCAGAACCACATTCATTAGTGTCACCACCAACCTTATTAAAAAAATCTTTAGGTATTGGGAAGTTGTCAGGCTAATGGTGGTAAATATAGGTTTTTTAAAATTCTGATTTTCTCTTGAAAGCTCAAATTTTATCGTTGGCAATAAAAATTCTCGGTTGTTTTCCTTCCAATGACAAGGCCACTTCATTCATTTAAAAAAAAAGTCTACCAAAGATATCACTCAGAAAAACTAGTTTGTCTGAGTTACTTTTAAAAGTAAAAATGATATTCTGTGAAGAAAGTGGCTATTCAGCTGCATTCAGACAATCACTCTACTGCTTTTCTTGAGACATCAGTTGTGCTTTGAAATGCAGCACAAATACTTTGTGTGTACTTCCCATTTCCTCACTTAGAATATTTTTAGACACCTGTATCCAAGTGTCCAGATTTAATAAAATTAATTTTTCCTTCTTCATCAAGGACACTCTTCAATGAAACTGGTATTTTCAGTGCTGTGAGGGTGTGGCTGTGAAAAATGCAATGACAACTAGCATAGTCTGGAGCCACTGCCTTGACTCTTGCTAAGGCACTAACAGTTTTACCTGCCATTGCTTTTGTACCATCAATGCATATGCCAACACAGTGGAAAAGCCAAACAATGCCTTAGTAGTATTATAAAAATACTTTTGACCTGATAGTCCCCCTAAAGTTTCTCAGGACCTCCAGGAGTCCATGGACTACACTGGGAGAACTGCCAGGCTGATAAGTTAATGTGTGCCTAATCCAACAAATGAGAGGCTTTGCAAGCCTCTACCATCGCGGAAGCAGGTGAAAATAAGACCTGCCATCTTAGCTTACACTATTTGGTTATGAATGTTTCTAAATAAAGAGTAATTTGTCCTACTTTATTGCAAGGTCTTTTTCTAGGTTTTTAAAAGCTGGAATATCTGGGCACTTAGAACCTTGTGACCAGACTGGTTATTTTGCCATTTTGACCTCCCAAACTTTGGTAGGTTATGCCATGAAGTATCATGAAACTCATTTCAAGGAGTGAGGCTGGAGGGGCAGGAAAATTTAGTTGACTTGAGCTCGTGTAATGATCTGTGGCTATGTTGGTTTAGATATCAGAGATCCCAGGAGGTGGTATCAGTGAAACCTCTCCTGAAATCTAGCCTTCCTAGGTTTTGGCCCTTTGACTAAAGGTTTTTAATGTGCAGTGAAATAAGGGGCAATTGTAAAGATAGAGATGAGAATTCTTCATGAGCTGGCTTGAAACAACACCACAGAAAGGATCCTGGTGGATTTGCATAACATATCATATTGGACTGACCACAACAATGAGGACCACTGGTAAGAGAACTTTTTTCAGTAATAATGTGCAGGTCTACCTCAGAGATATGTGGGTTCAGTTCCAAATCACTGCAATAGAGCAAATATAATAAAGCTAGTTACATGAATTTTTTGGTTTCCCAGTACATATACAATTTATGTTTATACTCTTCTGCATATGGAAATTCAGTTTTCCCAGCACCATTTATTGAAGAAGGTGTCCTTTCCCCAATTTATGTTCCTAGCACTTTTGTTGAAAATCAGTTGTCTATAAATATGTGGATTTATTTCTGGGTTCTCTGTTCTGTTCCACTGGTCTATGTGTCTGTGGTCATAACAATACCATGCTGTTTTGGTTATTATAGCCTTGTAATATACTTCAGAGTCAGGCAGTGTGATGCCTCCAGCATTGCTCTTTTTGCTCAGGATTGCTTTGGCTATTTGGGCTCTTTTTTGATTCCATACAAATTTTAGGATTGTTTTTCCTATTTCTGTGAAAAATGACATTGGTATTTTGATAGGGATTGCATTCAATCTGTAGATTGCTTTGGGTAGTATGGTCATTTTAACAATATTAATTCTTCTGATCCATGAGAATGAATGTCTTTCCATTTTTTTGTGTCTTCTTAAATTTCTTTTATCAGTGTTTTGTAGTTTTCCTTGTAGAAGTTTATCACTTCCTGGGTTACATTTATTTTCTGTGTTTTTTTCTTTTTTTTGGTAGCTATTGTAAATGACATTGCCTTCTTGATTTATTTTTCAGCTCGTTCATTATTGCTGTATAGAAATGCTACTGATTTTTGTATATTTACATTGTACCCTGCAACTTTACTGAATTTATTTACCAGATATTTTGGTGGAATCTTTAGATTTTTCTATACACAAGATCATATCATCTGCAAAGAATAAAACTGGACCCCTATCTCTCGCCATATATAAAAATCAACTCAAGAAGGATTAAAGACTTAAAGGTAACACCTGAAACTTTAAAACTACTAGGGGAAACGCTTCAGGACATTGGTCTAGGCAAAGATTTTGTGGCTAATGCCTCAAAAGCACAGGAAACAAAAACAAAAATAGACAAATGGGTCTATTTTAAGGTAAGAAGCTTCTGTACAGCAAAGGAAACAATCAACAAAGTGAAGAGCCAGTCTGTAAAGTGGGAGAAAATATTTGTAAACTATTCATTCAACAAGGGACTAATGCCCAGAATATATAAGAAACTCAAACAACTCAACAGTAAAATAACAAATGATGCCATTAGAAAGTGGACAAAGGGGATGAATAAACATTTCTTAAAGGAAGATATACAAATGGCCAACAGGTATATGAAAAACATGTTACATATCATTGATCATCAAGGAAAGGCAAATCAAAACCACAATGAAATATCATCTTACCCCAATTAGAATGGCTTATACATTGTTGTGGGAATGTAAATTAGTACAGCCACTATGGAAAACAGCATGGAGATTTCTAAAAAAACCAAAAATAGAACTACCATAAAGTCCAGCAATCCTACTGTTGGATATGTATTGAAACAAAAGGATATCAGTATATCAAAGTGATAACAGCACCCCCAAGTGTATCCCAGAAATATTCACAATAGCCAAGATATGTAATCAACCTCTGTGTCTATTAACAGATGAAAGGATAAATAGAATGTGGTATACATACAAAATGGAATACTATGCATCCATAAAAAAGAATGAAATCATGTCATTTGCACCAATATGGATAGAACTGGAGGTCACAATGATAAGTGAAATAAGCCAGGCACAGAAAAAAATATTGCATGTTTTTACTTATGGTGAAAGCTAAAAAAAATTGATCTCGTAGAGGTACAGAGTAGAAAAATATATACCAGAGACTTGAAAGGGTGTACAGAATGGGGGGTAATGAATAGAGCTTGGTTAATGGGTACAAACATAGAGTTAGATAGAAGGAATAAGTTTTAATGTTCGATAGCAGGGTAGGGTTACTAGAGCTAGCAACAATGTATTGTATATTTCAAAATAGTTATGAGAGGACTTGAAATGTTCCCAACACATAGAAATGATAAATACTCAAGGTTATGGATACCTTAAATACCCTAACTTGGTCATTATACATTCTATGCATACAGCAAAATACCACTTGTACCCCACAAATATGTATAAATATTATGCATAAATAAAAAAGCAATTTTTAAAGTTATGCTCATACTATACTATAGAGTGTGCCATAGCATTATGTCTTAAAAATGTACATACTTTAATTTAAAAATACTTCATTGCTAAAAAATGTGAACCATCATCTGCCCCTTCAGCAAGTCATAGTCTTTTTGCTGATGGAGGGTCTTGCCTTGATGTTGATGGCGGTTGACTGATCAGGGTGGTGGTTGCTGAAGGTTGAGGTGGCTGTGGTAATTTCTTAAAATAAGACACCAGTGAAGCTTGCCACATTGATTGACTGTTCCTTTCACAAAAGATTTCTCTGTAGCATCTGATGCTATTTGGTAGCATCTTACCCAGAGTAGAACTTCTTTCAAAATTGGAATAAATCCTCTTAAACCCTACTTTCTCAATCAAGTTTATGTACTGTTCTAAATCCTTTGTTGTCATTTCAACAATTGTTTAGAGTATCTTCACCAAGAGTAGATTCCATCTCAAGAAACCACGTCTTTGCTCATCCATAAGAAGCAACTCTTCATCTGTTCAAGTTTCATCATGAGATTGCAGCAATTCAGTCACATTTTCAGGCTTTACTTCAAATTCTAGTTCTCCTGCTATTTCCACCATATCTGCAACGACTTCCTCCACTGAAGTCTTGAACCCCTCGACGTCTTCCATGAGGGTTGGAATCAACTTTTTTTTCAAACTCCTGTTGATGTTGATATTTTGACCTCCTCCCATGAATCATGAATGTTCTTAATGGCATTTAGAATGGTAAATGCTTTTCAGAAGGTTTTCAGTTTACTTGACCCAAATCCATCAGTGAAATCACTGTCTATGGCAGCTATATCCTTAGGAAACATATTTCTTATATAGTAAGATTTGAAGGTCAAAATTATTCCTTGATCCACGGGGTGCAGACTGTGTTAGTAGGCATGAAAACAACATTAATTTCCTTGTACAACTCCATCAGAGATACTCTGAGTGAGTAGGTGCATTTTCAGTGAGCAGTAATATTTTGCAAGGAATCTCTTCTAAGCAGTAGGTTTTAACAGTGGGCTAAACTATTTAGTAAACCATCCTGAAAACAGATGTGTGGTCACCTAGGCTTTGTAATTCCCCAGGCAGAGTAGATTTGGTACAATTCTTAAGGGCCCTGGGATTTTCGGAATGGTAAATGAGCATTGGCTTCAACTTAAAGTCACCAGTTGCTTTAGCCCCTAACAAGAGAGTCAGCCTGTTCTTTGAAGCTTTGAAGCCAGGCACTGACTGCTCCTCTTTAGCTGTGAAAGTCCTAAATAGTGTCTTCTTCCAATATCAGGCTGTTTTATCTACATTTAAAATCTGTTGTTTAGTGTAGCCACCTTCATCAATTTTCTTAGCTTGAACTTCTCGATAACTTGCTGCAGCTTCTCCATCAGCACTTTTATGTTATGGAGATGGCTTCTTTCCTTAAACCTCATGAACCAACCTCTGCTAACTTGCAACTTTTCTTCTATAGCTTCCCTTCCTCTCTCAGTCTTCCTAGAATAGAAGAGTTAGGGTCTTGCTCTACATTAGGCTTTGTCTAATAACGGAATAACGTGGCTGGTTTGATCTTCCAACCAGAACACTAAAGCGTTCTCCATATTAGCAAATAGGCTGTTTCACTTTCTCATCATTTGTGTGTTCACTGGAGTAGAACTTTTAATTTTCTTCAAGAATTTTTTCTTTGCATTTACAACTTGGCTAACTGGTGCAAGAGGCCTAGCTTCTGGCCTTTTTTGGTTTTTGACATGTCTTCCTCACTAAGCTTAATCATTTCTAGCTTTTGATTTAAAGTGAGAGATGTACAACTCTTCCTTTTACTTGAACATTTAGAGGCCATTGTAAGGTTACTAACTGGCCTACTTTCAATATTGTTTGTCTCAGGAAATTGGGAGGCCCAAGGAGAGGCAGAGAGATGGGGGAATGGCTGGTTGGTCACGCATAACATTTATCAATTAAGTTTGCCATCTTCTATGGGCATGGTTCATGGTGCCCCAAAATAATTACAATAATAACATCAAAGACCACTGAACACAGATCACCATAACAAATTTAATAATAATAATAATAAGAGTTTGAAATATTGTGGGGATTACCCAAATATGGCACAGAGACACAAAGTGAGCATATGCTGTTGGAAACATGGTGTTGAAACACTTGCTTGATGCAGGGTTGCCACAAAACTTCAATTATAAAAAACACAGTATCTGCAAAGTGCAATAAAATAGGTACTCCTGTATTAGAATAGAGACCCAGTTTCAAATCCACCCTCACTTGAGTGAGCTTTCTCACTGGTCATTTTGAGTATTTTAATTACTATTTACATAATTATTGAATAAATATTAGTATTACATAGATCAGTATTAAGTAAAAATTTAAGTAGGAGAACCTACTTTTTTTTGCCAATGACCTATGTTAAGGTTACTTTTTCAGACCACATTTAATAAAGACTGGAGAAAAGGCCAGGCGCGGTAGCTCATGCCTATAATCCTAGCACTCTGGGAGGCCGAAGCGGGAGGATTGCTTGAGCTCAGGAGTTCAAGAGTAGCCTGAGAAAGAGCAAGACCCCATCTCTACTATAAATAGAAAGAAATTAGCCAAACAACTAAGAATAGAAAAAATTAGTTGGGCACGGTGGCGAGTGCCTGTAGTGCCAGCTACCTGGGAGGCTGAGGCAGGAGGATTGCTTGAGACCAGGAGTTTGAGGTTGCTGTGAGCTAGGCTGATGCCACGGCACTCTAGCCCAGGCAACAGAGTGAGACCCTGTCTCAAAAAAAAAAAAAAAAAAGAACAAAATGGAGAAAAAAACAAAACCCCCAAAATAACTAATAGTTGTATAGTTTGAAAAGAGAAGTTAATTAAATAACAGAGTTAATCACAATGTAAAACATCCCCGGTTAAAAATGTATGACAAAAATTCTAAAGAGACATATCTGGTAGCTAAAACAAGTTATGTGGTTTGTTATTTTTATTTTAAAGAAGCTAAACTGTGAACAATTGGTGTATATAAGAGGCTGGAGACACAGATCCTTCCAAACATTTCTCAGGCTTCCAGTTTAGCTAAAATTACAGCACATCATTATGCAGTAGCCTCCTGCATATCTTGAATTGGGGATGTAATTCAAGGACTCAGAGCCTTTGGCTTGGAACAGCCTCAAGGTCGTGGGCAGGCCAAGCACCGGTGAGGCATGGAGCTCATGGGAACTATCTTCACTGCCGGTGGGGTGGGAGTCAGTACATTTTGGGAAATAACTTGGCAGTATCAAAAAATTTGAAAATGCATGTTTTAGTTTGTGCAGGCTGCCGTAACAGAATACCACAGGCTGGGTGTCTTAAACAACAGAATTTTATTTTCTCACAGTTCTGGAGGCTGAAAGTTCAAGATCAAGATTGCAGTGGGGTTTGGTTTCTGATGAGGGCTTTCTTCCTGGCTTGCCCATGGCCACTTTGTCCTCACATGGCCTTTTCTCTGAGCGCACTCGAAGAGAGAGAGAGAAAGAGAGAGAGAGGGTATGTGTTAGCCGATGTCTTCTCTTATAAGGACACTAATCCTTGAATGGGCTCCACCCTTATGACTTCGTTTAACCTTAATGACCTCCTCATAGGCCCATCTCCGAATGCAGTCACATTGGGGGTCAGGGCTTCAACATATGAATTTGGGGGACAGAGACACAATTTGATCCATAGCAGTGCACATATCCTAGGACCCAGAAGTTCCACTTCTAGAAATATTTCCTAGAGAAATTCTTGTTCACAAGGGGATCTACAGAAAGAATAGTCATTGTTGCATTATTTATAAAGGCAACATTTAAAAAATTTAAATAACCACCATTAGGAAATGGAGAAAGACATTGTGGAATAATCGAACAATAAAATAATAAACAGCAGTTAAAAAGAGCAAACAAGAGGCTGGGCACGGTGGCTCACACCTGTAATCCTAGCACTCTGGGAGGCCGAAGCGGGCGGATTGTTTGAGCTCAGGAGTTCGAGACCAGCCTGAGC
>NW_012152507.1:579422-580320 GCF_000956105.1 Propithecus coquereli
CACAGAGCATAGTTCTTTGTTTAAGGAAAATGTCTATGGGTTCCAGACTCATAACTCTTGTGTAGCTCTGGATAATCGCAATCCAATTCTTGGCCTGTTTTCCAAGTTCTATTATGACTATCTTCTTGCTGTTTGGGCAGGGTATAACACAGTCAAGGTGCTTTTAATTTTCTTAGGTTTTTATCACGTTCATGTCCTATCCCCCTCACATTATAATCTAATTATTTTTATGAATCTTGAGTATTTGCTCTTATCATCAGCCATATATTATAATCCTTGGGTGACAGCTACAGATGGCTAATTCTTCCAGGCCAGAGTTCCAGACCAGAGATTACCTTAGTTCCAAGTTATAAAAGATCTCTCACTATGGCCTCCGTCATGGCTATAGAAAGAGCTCTTATTCACTTTAATCTGACCTCAGAGAGACAGGATCAATTTACCTTTTTAGGCTAATAGTGTTTCATTTAATGAATTACTAAAAAACTTAGGAGCCTTCCTAATACCCTTTCTTATTTCCTGGAAATAAGCTTCACAAAGGGGAGTTAATAAAGTAAAAGGAACACTTACTCCGAAAGATAAATATTTGCTAGCTGTGTAACTTGAGGTGCTCTTTGTCCTTCGTTTTTTTCACAAATATAAAATGTGGATACCAATAGCAACAATTTTGCTGGGTCATTGTGAAAACCAGTGTAGTTAATACATGTTAAATAAAGCACTTGAGCCAGTGTCTGGTACATAGTCAATACCCATAAGTGCTACATATGATCTGATGTGAAAACTAAGAGATGGGTGGGCATAAAAAATTATTCTCGGCCGGGCGCGGTGGCTCACGCCTGTAATCCTAGCACTCTGGGAGGCCGAGGTGGGTGGATTGTTTGAGTTCAGGAGTTCGAGACCA
>NW_012152507.1:580370-584242 GCF_000956105.1 Propithecus coquereli
CCTTATGTTTTCAGTTTTCATAATGAACCAACACATAAGCAAACAATGCTTAAAAGACAAATGGACCTGAGAGTTAGAGAGGTGTAGGTCCCAATTGAGTTCCCTTTTCTAACTAGCTATAGGTCCTTGGGCAAGTTACTTAACCTCATTAATCTGCTTTTATTTATTTCTTCCCATCTATACCTACCTCTTGGGGATATCGTGAATTCCAATGGTGCTCATATAAAGCACCCAGCACCCAGCGTACAAAACAATGCTAGTCTCCTTTCATGCCCCAACTACTATTTGGTAACATTGGTTCAAACTCCATGTCTTTGTCTAAATTAGAGGAAAGCTCTGAATACTTGCAAGGGGACAGAATAATCTTCCAATTTGCCTTATCTTGGCCTTTTTTTCCTCTTTAACCCCTACCTGTCTCAGGTTTTAAATGTGCTCGTGCATACATGAACACATAAGCAATAATTTATAAGTACTTGAGAGTAGAGGCTAAGCTTTTGGAGTATAGGAAAGTGCTCTGTTTAATTTCATGTAAACATGAAGCATTCTTCACTTACAGGCTCAAAAGAATTATATTGCAACAAAAGCAGAAATCAATTAAAGTTTTCATATTGAGAAAGCACTTGTCGGCTGAATTCTCCTAGCATATGTGTTATTCGTTTTTGTTTTTTTTTTTTGCTGATGGGGTCTCACTATGCTGTCCGGGCTAGTTTTGAATTCCTGAGCTCAAGCAATCCTCTTGCCTCAGCCTCCCAAGTGGCTGTGCCCCAGTATGCCCAGCTGCATTCATTTTTATGCAGTCTTTCATATCAGTATAATGAAAACAGTTTTGTGTGTGGTCAGCTTTCAATTGTCTTTGCCATGGAGATATCAGAAAGCTCAGGAACATCCAGATACTTCATCTGGATCAATAGTTTTCATTTTTATCAATTGCCATTTGAACTAGCAGAAAAGATAATAGATTCTAGTATCTACCCTCTTTTTTCTTTTCTTCTTTTTCATGCTAGAGAATTTGTTAACGAAAAATGCAAAAGTCAGCAGCAATAAAAGGTAAAAAAATCAAAAGGTCTCTGCTGTTTTGGAGATACAATGTCTACTGAATATCAAGCTCACCAAATTAGTTATCTTCAATTCTATGTTGTATGTCTCTAGACTGAAGCTCAGAGCCTCTTATAACTAAGCTTAGCACACGAGAGAGGAAGAGACGGAGAGAATAGGCAGAAAGAAGCCTAGATCATGAAGGACCGCCACGTAGGTTGTGTACTGCACAACTCTGGAGGTCATCATTCACATGGACAATCATGTATGCCTATGGTGGTTCTGAAAGCAAGTGTCAAAGTAAAGAACAGAAAAGGCCCCTAATGGCACAGAGGAGTCCCTACTCTCTGCAACTCCCCACAATCTAACCATATGGGTGAAGCCCATTCTTACTTCACTACACAAATAAGTGATAGATTTTAGAGAATCGAAGTCAATAGTGTAGATAATATATATGGTTATTCAGTGGGATACCTCCCAATAACATGGAAATAAAGAGGATAAAACTATAATAATAAGAACTGACATGTAACAAATAAGGTTATTGATCTGCAGAAGTTGCCCAAAAGATTGAAATTGACTAGCAAATAAACATAATAAACAATCAAATCTAATTTGAAAAATAGACAAATATATATGTTGTACAGTATTTTGTATTTAAAGAGGTAATACAAAGCAACACTAATCAGAATTAGGATGAATACCTGTGTTTCATGAAACACACCATCTTTCCTTTAGTAGACACGTCTGGGGTGCACAGTTTATGCAGTTTTTGCAGCTCTGAGAATGAGCTTACTAAGTGTGAAGAGAAAAATAAGTACTGGACAGTTTTGAAGACCATCTTGAGTTTCACTGCTTTGGTTGGAAGTGTAAAGTGGGTGAACCCCTAAAGGTCCTTCTATTAATATGTATGTGTGAAATCAAGGGGAAGTTCATGAGTTCTTTTTAGTTTTAAGGGTCTATGATTCTCTTAACAATGATGGGTGATGCACAAGGAAGAGGAGCAGAAAAAAAATCATCCCTTTCCATGGATGAATGCTCTCCTTTATCATTGTATTATATATGATTAAATTCTATAATTATGGTAAAATAGTCTACTATTCCAAATGCTTTGCTCCAGATCTGAATAGAATGGCTTTGATACAAGCAATGCTGGGCAGTTGTTTAAAAATGTGATTTGGAGATCAAGTTCTTGACCTAATATGGTCAAGGTCTATTTTTGACTCTTTCATCTGAAACTAGCAGCAATAGATTAAAGACAAATTTACACTGAAAATTCAAAGTAGAAATGTCTTTTTGACCAACATCTAATTTCTTGCCCTTTGTGATTTCGTTGGTAAGTCTTTAGGGGTTGAGTATTAAGATTATATCTCTGCCTCGTGTAGAAGAATAATTCTAGTCTATAAAATGAAATGGTAAGTGTTCAGAGATGTCTGCAGCTTGTTTTTATGGCACATTGATGGTTACTGGCTTGTGATCCATTAGTAGGTCAAGTTCATTGTCAGTAACCACCATATTATCCTAACCTCTGCTGCTGACCACAAAGCAAATGAACCAGAAGATAAGGTTCTTTCCTGGATCACTAAAACTTTCCATTTTGGTAAATTTATATCATTCCTAATGTAGCAAAGTAGCACTAAAGCATTGCAATTTCAAGAGGTGAAGCAGAGCTGTTATAGAGAGAAGCCCGATGGTTGCTGACAAAGATCTAACTCAGTGGTGGGGTCCTGATAAGATCACCAAGTCTGTACTCAGATTTTCAAGTCTAGAATTGGTTCCATTTGCACATCCAGATTTGACTGGGCTGAGGGATGGCAGTGAATAACAAAACTCACAAGGGATTGATGTAAAAACTGGTATTCCAATTTCCTAATTATAGGGTAGATATTACTATCTCATGAACAGATTGTTTATGTCCCATATTCAGGGACTGCTCTTTTAAAGAATCTTGATTTCTGGGGAGTTGAGTAAATTTCACAAAGATGTTTGCTCTATCAGCCATGATGATAACAGTACCATGCTGGAGAAAAATAACACAGTAATTCTAACAGGGTATGTTTAATATAAAGAATTAGTTACAATAAGAGAGCATTGGAGTAATAAGGGATTGCCTAGTAAGATATAGACATAACTATAGAACACAGAATAACAGGTATAAATAGCAGCCATTACTCCCAAGGCTGAGCTAGAGCACACAAAGAAGAAACATATCTTATTGGAGAAGGGGCAGCCATGGGTCACTGGATGGCTAACAAGCCACTGAGATGCCTTACCTGTAGAACTTGCTGGAAGCCCATGCTCTGGGGTGTCAGGGAAGCTACCCACAGGGCAGTGCCACACCTTGGAATTAACTGCAAAGTCACTCAGGAGGCGCCAGAGGAAGCGGCTGGCCACTGGGTGCTATTGGCTGCTATACACTGCAGGAACCTGGTGGTGGAGAAGCCACACACACACACAGAAGGAATTTGGAGACGAGAACAGACCAGAATCAGGAAGAGAAACACCTTCCTCCTCTAGTGATCCCCGCCGCCCCACACCCTCTACTCACATGCATAACATCATGCTAGATGGTGAAGAAGAAATATTTACAGGGTCCAGCTCCATTCTCACAGAGTAGATAATAAAGGGTGGATTTGGAGCTGAGAGGTGAAGAACTGGTAACTGGCGCAGTTGCTAAGTTAGTCAGCATGAAATTAGTTCAAAGAAAGGTAGACAGTCTTGAAAAACATGTCATTCGATCCAAGGAAAATCTAATAAACAATTCCTGTCAAAACACAAAGCATAGTGGGAGGCCGAGGTGGGTGGATTGTTTGAGCTCAGGAGTTCGAAACCAGCCT
>NW_012152507.1:588407-590871 GCF_000956105.1 Propithecus coquereli
AAAAAATAAAAAAATGAACTATTCTAATACTCTCTGCAGTAGTAACAGATGAAAGAAACATGATTTTTGACGTTGAAATTTCCCTCGTGCTTCGTGACCATGATTTCTGAGGCCCCAGGAAAAGTATCAACTCTGAGACTTTTCAAAAGCCTTAGTACCCTAACACGGGAAGAGGCCCAGGGGTCTTACTGCCATGCAGTCCACCTTCCAGCTGTCAGCACTGTGGCCAAATATCAGGCATTCAAATATTCCAAGGAAGGCAAAGACTGGAGCCAAAGCAGAAAGAAATCAGAAGGAGAAAAATAATCATGTTAATGACTCCCAGTCATAATTAAATAATACAGAACTAAAATCGAGTATTTTTTATTACACCCTCTATGAGTAATGTTTGTACTTTGAAACTTTTAAAATATTTAAGGCACAAAGAAATGAAATGCATGGCAACCAGTTAAGGTCATACATTTAGGACAAAAATGATAAAATATTAAAATGAAAGAAATAAATGTTCTAACTGAAATCCTGAGATTCCATGGAGATGAATTATTCAAAGTAGGAAACATGCGTGACCTCCAATCTATTATATAACAGGGGAAACGGTAGTAAAGTTCAAGTGTAGAGCAATGCCAAGAAATGAGAAAATGACAGCAGGCAATGTCTAACAATCTTCTAACTTTATGCTTGGATTCAAGGAAAGGGACTTCGAAGAAAGAGGAGGTTGGCTAGTATAAAATGGAGTCTGGGGCTTGAAAATGGTATTTTTCAGTCAGGACACCTAAGTGGTCAGGACAGACGAGGTTATGCTGTAGTAAAAACCAACCCCAAGCCTCATCGCTTACAACAACACAGTTTTATTTCTTTTTCCCAGTAGATATCTATCATGAGCTGATAAAGAGCTCTGTTCATCAGTGACTTAGGGACTGAGGTTGTGATGATACAGCAATCATCCTGAACTTTGCCAATCCCTGTTCCAGAAGGAAGTGAGAACCCAGGGTTCCAGATGATATAAAATGCTAAGGTCCAGAAATGACTCGTGTCAATTTTTCTCAAAATCCCTGGCCAGGACCATTTCAAGGGGGCGAGAAGGTACAATCTTACTCTGTGCCTGGATGTGGGGATGAAACAAAAAAAGATTTGGAGAACAGCCCTAGTGATTTCCAAGTAGCTCCACATGGCATTTGTAGGCAAAACCTGTTTGCTTGGCTGGGGGTTTCATACCCTTCTTCATTCATGAGAAAAATAGCTCCTGACCCCAGCACTTAGCATGAGCAGAACATTTGTGGCTGAAAATGTTCATAAACTCAGGGAGACTTCAAGGAAAGGATTTTAGCTTGAATTGGCATAAAGGTAATGGAAATCCAGTAGACTCTGGGACAGGCAAGGGCCTTCACCACCATCTGGTCCCAGGGTCTTGAATCCAGATGGCGACTGTAGCCAAGGCAGGTGATATGCATGGGTGGAGGGGGCCAGCAGCCACACGAGAGGGGCGGTGGGACAGGGTACACACAGAGTGTGTGTCTGTCCTTCTCAACACCAGCCAAGGGTCATCGTGAGGAACTGTGAGATGGATGCTGCCAGATTTTTTGATTTTTTTAAATAGAAGCCAGAGATTTTGTTAGTTGTTTTTTGGTTTGTTTTTTTCCTCCCCTAATTTTGGATGTGAAATCTTGCTTTTTAAACATTGTTTTCAAATTTCACAAATTTTAAAACACCATTACAAATGCACGAAATGTGGCTATAGCCTACCAGTTTGTGACAAATAATTTAGTCAGTGTTTTTTACCACCTTTCTCCGCCTCCCCTCCAGCAGCAGCAGAACCCTTTGTTTGGTCAAAATCAAACTCAGAAACCCACCATGTAAAGGGGATGTGCCTCGGGAACTGCTCTGATGGAAGCAGAGTGAGGGCCCAGACCCTAAAATTCAGCTCTTTCCACTCTTCTCCCAGGACTCAAGAAGCACAGTTTGAAAACCACAGGACGAGTGGAGTGCAAAGCTCTCCTATGGGTGAGGATCCAGACCAGGACACAGAACCAGCCGGAGGCCTCTGGGTCCAGACACTCCTTCCAGCAGACCAGCAGCCCAAGCTGGGTGGGCTCATCACATGCGCGCACGGGAAGTTTCTCATTTAGGCAGAGGTTCACTAGAGCCTCCGTTAGACATTGTCACGAAATGTAGCCTGAAGAGACTCCTGTGCAGGACACCCTGTCGGCAACACGTGGACAAATGGTGCAGGGGTTGTCTTCTCCAAGAACCATTTTCTAAGATGTACGTTTCCATCTTGGCAAGCTCAGAAACGCACACCCAGGCGTTGTGCTCTGAAGCAGTTAAATTAATAAATTAAGAGAAATAACATCTCGGGGAGCCTGAGTGCAGGTGGTCTTTGTGCAGTGGGAGATGGAAAGTGTGAGTGGTAGGACAGACTCATGGCAGGGGTGGGAAGGAGTTATATACACAAAGTTTATATATA
>NW_012152507.1:590921-593500 GCF_000956105.1 Propithecus coquereli
TATTGTATCCTTTGATACTAAACTGAATCTAGTCCCATTGACTATAGTCAGATAGACTGTATTTATTAAGCATAGTGGGAACTTATGAAAATGTAGATCTGTCCATTTAGGGCCTAAAAAAATCCCAGGAAAACATTGTTTCCAAGGGGTTTATGATGGATTGGGATGCTTGGTGCAACATTCAATGTCACTAGATGGCGCTGTAGAACAATTAAGCTTGGTTGCTTGTTAAATGTGATTTAAAATATTATTTTAAAATTAGATTATTCCTGTATGAACATTTTGCACAAGCCTAAGTAGTTATGTGAACCAAAAATAGTGTGGGTATTTTCACCAAGTTTTTTAGCCTTAAACGGATGGTGTGACAAGTATGAGAGACATTGAGCGCAAGTGGACCAGGAAGAAGAGCAGACATATGGGAAGATAATTGAACACAAACCAACGCCAGATTCAGTAGCTGACTGGGATCACTAAACGGGGCTAGAGCAACGATGGCCAAGGTCAGATTGTCAAAGTTAAGGCTAGCATTGCTAAAATGGAAATGTGAGCTAAATAAACACCTTAAAAATAAAGCATTAAAAGAATATGATTTGATACAATTGTTAACATTTGAGGACCCGACAATATTCCTGATGTCTCCCTATTCTAGTTCACAAAAACAAGGCTAAATTGAGATTATATTTTTTCTAGACTCACTTTGGATTAGTATTTCCACTTTGTCAAGAGCATGTTTTAAGGGATCTAAGCAATAATATAAAAAAGTATTCAGGATTTGGTAGAGCATTTTTATGGAAATAGTGAGGAGAGAGATATGAGGCAAAGAAAGTAGTTGGTTTTATATCCAGATGTTAAGGAAGGTTGTAAAGAAAGAGAAGGTGCAGACCATGTTTAGACATTTGACTCACATTATAGTGCAGTAAAACCAGTCGATTCAGCTCATTGCCTTCAATCTCCTCAATCAGTACAGCCTTGCCAATTTTAAAACCAGCCGGCAGAGAGCAAGAATGACCAGACAGCTGTGCTGTGATCCATTCATTGTACTACATGGAGCTGTAGCCAGATTCCTACCAAGCTGTAACATCAAGAAGGAGCAGATTGCACTTGACCTGTAGATGAACGGCTTTCGATGGGGACTTAGATGGAGATAAAGGACACCGGCTGCTATAGCTCAAACATTAGAAATGGCGGGAAAAGGAAACAATCTAACAACCTTGGAATAAAGCAGAAATGGAGATAAGAGATTTACAAGGTCAAGAAATGAAGAGGAAATATAAAGGAACTTAAAAGGAAATTATTCCTTGCCTTCAGAAAATTAACTGCTGATTCTTTCCTTTGTAAGTTGGAGCCTTAAATAGTAAGAGAGGCCCGTGGTATGTGGGAAGGAACATCTGTCTGACTGTGTTGTGACTCAGGATGCTTGGCGGTGCCCAAAGGCACAACATTTCAGTAATCCGGACCTTGGAACCCTCACTGGTTTTAGTGTTGCAATCTTCTCTGTCTCTACGAAGCTAACCTCCACTGAGTCATTGATATTCCATTAATGATTCTTCATTATCGTCAGATTATTAGACTTTAAGTTTGATTTATAGAATTCCACTTCAGATATATTAAAATTAACTAAGGGCCAATGTGTGTAATTCTTAGGTAATGCCTCTACAGTCAAAGTTCAGGTGATAATTAGTTTAAAAATCAGTTCTTGAGTAGAATGACGCAGTGGAAATGTTATTTCTGTTGCAGCTGGTATGAGAATCTCGTCTTTGAGGAGGGTTTTGCTGAGCCCATGAGACAATTTTTTTTATCAGGGCTTCCCCCAAGCAGGAAGGGGACCACACATCCCAGGAGCTCTACATGGTGACAAGGATCCGGGGCGGGCGATGGGGGTGGGTGGTCCTGTGGAGAAGGCGCTGGAGGGAGAGGATGACATGCTCGTGAGAGGGCAGAAAGGGACCTCCTTGGCGGCCCATCAAATCTACACTGTTACTCAATATGTGGATATACTTAGCGTGAGTAGGTCTTTTGGGATTGCGTCTTGTGTCCAGCTGGCAGGTTCAAATTTAGGGGAAAAGATAGAAGCAGCCACCATGAGAAAGTATGATGTGGGGAATTATAACATTTATTTAACGCAGTCATTAAAACTGACAACAGGTCACCCAGCTGGAGAGCAGCAGGTACAGCACACCACACTTGCCCTGGCAGAGTGGAAAAGCAAACTCTTGTCCAGTGAAAAGAGTGAACATGGAGGTGAGTGAGGCCTTCGCCCTACTCCCCGGCCCCAACTCACCCTTACGGTGACTGGGCCCTCCCTGCCCCCTGAAGACTGAAACTGAGTAACTGATAAATTTACCCCTCAGTTTCCTTATCTGTGAGGTGGAGAATTAATAGGACCTTCCCTGTGAGGTGTGGTGACAATTCCTATCAAGCCCTTCAACTATCACTTGTCATATGGTTGAATATAGAATATATGTTAGTTCTTATCATTAAAAAATGACCTAGGCCGGGCGCGGTGGCTCACGCCTGTAATCCTAGCACTCTGGGAGGCAGAGGTGGGAGAACTGTTTGAGCTCAGGAGTTCGAGACCA
>NW_012152507.1:596540-618893 GCF_000956105.1 Propithecus coquereli
TAAAAGATACACAATTATTTATTTAAAACAATTCAGATATGAATAAGTGCACAGAAAAAAACCCTCACTCTTAATATCTAACCCAGGGGTCAGCAAATTATGGCTTGTGGGCCAAATTCAGCCCACCACCTATTTTTGTCTATAAAGTTTTATTGGAATGTGGTCGTGCCCACTCACTTCTGTGCTGCCCATGGCTGCTTTCGTGCTGTAACGGCAGAGTAGCGTAGTTTCGACACTGACCATATGGCTCACAAAGTCTAAAATACTTACTATCTGGCCCTTTACAGAAGAAGTTCGCCTACCTCTTATCTAATCCCACCTACCAAAGACCATCATAATTTTATTTGGCATATATCCTTCTAATATTTTTCTGTGTGTACACGTACTTTGGAAAAAATGACATCGTATTCTATATTAGGGACCTCAATTCTGCAGATGATGGAAGTGTTCTATGTCTGCACTGTTCAATATAACTAGTGAGTGCTTGAAATGTGCCTTGTGTGACTGAGGAACTAAATTTTTAATTTTATTTAATTATAATCAATTAAAATTTAAATAGCCACATGTGACTAGTAGATACCACAATGAACAGAACTTTCTTGAAATATTATTTGCTTAATATTTCATGATCATTTCTTCAAATCATTAAGTATTTTCTATAAAACCCCTTTTTATGACTGTAATATTATAACGTATGGATGTGTTATCATTTACATAGACAAGCCCCTATCACTGACACTTCGATTGTTCCAGATTTTTCACTATTATAAGCCAGTTCTGTGATGAACATTTCTGTGCATACAAATATTTGCACGTGTCTACGGTTATTGACTTAGAATAAATTTCTAGATGTGGTATTGTTTGATGAAAGAACAGAAATATTGTAAATATTGTTCAGATTTTCGAAATATATCATCGAATTGCTAGAGAGATCCTTCCATGCCACATACTTGACAGCAGTGTAGGAGAATGCCTGGTCCCTGTACTATTCTGTGTATATTTTTAAGAATTGTCCTGAAAAGGCTTTCTTCCTTGTCTGCTCCATCTGGACTGAAGCATCCCTTTGGACGTCAAAGAGATAATTGAGCAGGAAGCTTTCTGAAGACCCATTAGTGTGTGGAGAGAGGGAGGGACTGAGAGCAGAATGGAAGCATTTGCCACTGAAGTTATCTACACAATCAAGGCTTTAGGCAACTTGATTAATTTGGGTGACCCTGTCTAAATTTAGTGCTGTGGACCAAGTCCTTCTGCTGTAGCAGATCCTGACGTTGAAATATTCTTTCTGGGGGTGGCGGATGGGTGTAGGGGCGGTTAAGACTTAAATGAACTTGTATGTGGAAAATGAAACAGGTGTGCAAATGCGGGAGGGACAGTCTGTAGCTCGTTTCCTTCCTCCACCTCCCATCCCTGAGGGTGGAAGTTATAAGAAACAGGCAACAGAGAAATGGAGGGATGGAGGAATAAGGCCTTTGGAAGCCCATAAGAGGTTCAGACACCAAACACAAGTGGTGCAAACAACAGTAAGATGTGGCAGAGCAAGTGGGGTCTTCTAGTGAGAAAAACATGGAACTGAATTTCACTCTGCCATCTCGTCGTGCATCCTGAGTTAAGTGGCTTCATTTCTCTGGGCCTCAATTTTCTCAAGAGAATAATAATAGTACTTTATGCCTGAGGATTATTAAAAATAATCTATGGTGGGGACGGTGGCTCATACCTGAAACCCTAGCACTTTGCGAGGACAAGGCAAGAGGATTGCTTGAGGCCAGGAGTTCAAGAGCAGCCTGAGCAAGAAGAGCGAGACTCTTAGCTGGGCATGGTGGAACGTGCCTGTAGTCCCAGCTACACGGGAGGCTGAGGCAGGAGGATCACTTGAGCCCAGGAGTTTGAGGTTCCTGTGAGCTGTGATTATGCCACTGCACTCTAGCTCTGGTGATCTAGTGACAGAGTGAGACCTTGTCTCAAATAAACAAATAATTAAAAAAAAAATCTATGTGAAAAATTCAGTGCAGGGCCCGACTCATATTTAAAGCACTAAAAGGACAAGTGAGGGCCATTGATGGGGTAGGGCTATCTTTCTCTCGTGTCTACAAACAGGGGGCTGCCTCCTCCCGAGGGCTGGCCCACCTCCTCCCTCATTGTGGGCATTCTTGCCACTAACCGGCAGGCCCCTCAGCCTGGGCTCACAGCCAGCTGTAGTGTATGTGTTGCTCAAAGAGGAAAGCTACTTCTTATATGTTTTACTCAGGTCTTCCTGAAAGTCAATGACTTACCATTTAGGATGGCCTGGGACCTGGGCTACTTGCTACCCTCAGGATTTTGGGGTGGGGGTGACTGTCCCCTCCCCTGCCTTAATAATTTCTTTCTTCCCAGTAACTGATTATCATAGGTCAGGTGAGACCTGAGGCTGCCTATGCCTTTAGACATTCTCCCACCAATGTTCATTCTTTGTCTTTAAAATGCATCCGTTTTGCCATTTTTTGTAAGTTAGGCACTCCAATTCCTACTGTCTAATACAGGGGCAACACTGTTGTACAACATAGAGAAAGAGAACACATTAGTCAATTTGTGGGCAACTATATTCCTCTCCTGCTCGGGTAGATCTTTCTCTGCTTCCTTTAAAACGAACAGAGGCCAAAAGTGACTGGAGAAAATGTCCAAAGGGAAGAATAAAGCTAACATGAAAGACAGCCAAAGCAGGCTAACCAGACTTATAAAAGCAGGGACCTCACCCCCGCCTCCCTACCCTGCCACCCTACCCTGCCACCACACAAACACACACACACACACACACACACACACACACACGCTCCCTTTTGAGCCAGTTCCTCAGTTAGCATGAGACTAGCATTTCAGGAAAGGCTTCGTGACTTTTCTTTAGGAAATAATGGTCAGTGCTATTTATAAACTAGAGGAGCTATAGAAGCTATAGCTGTTTCTTGAATTGGTAATACATTATATTTGCACAGATGAAATTACACAATCCAGACATGTTCACTATGTCTGTAGATAATCCTCTACCACCTTGTTCAAGGTGGTAGAAGCAGTGTGGACATTTTACCAACTTTACACTGGTTGCTGAAAGCACTGGCCAAGTTTTTGAAACAAAGAAGAGATGGTCAAGCAGCTCACGTGAAAAGCAATTGCAACCCAATCGAAATAGTGCAACAACAGCTGGTTTAATTACTAACAGGAGAAAGCTGACTTTTTCTGTGGAGCCCCAAAAGTGAGTGAAAAGTTTACATTTTCATAAAGATGTGCATGGGTAGGGCATGCAAAACCAGTCCTTGCTTGCTTAAGAAGAGACAGAAATCTTGAGTGTGGACAACTTTCAAGTTCCAGCACGTAGACGGGAGATCAGGTTGCTCCAAACTGCTTGCCTTAATGAAGACACTCCCGGGTCTACCCAGGAGAACAGCTGTCGACCTTCCAGGAGATTCTTCCGTGGTCCTCATCCACCACGTCCACATGCTATTTACCTAATATATTTCCTAACAAAACAATTAGTGCATTTGCACATGAAACTAATTATGATAGAATTAAGGCTCTGCCTGCTTTTTTCTACAAATTGAATTACTGAGACTCAGATTGAATTCTAAAAATCTCTTCTTGAGTCATTAGGGGAGGAAAATGAATCACACATGTTGAGAAGCTTGCGCGTCACAGTCTCCCTGTGTTGCCCCCAGCGCAGGAAGCCACATGCTCCTGCAGTAGTGGGTGAACCTGCGGGACAGAAATGAGAAAACGGAAGTGGGAACCTCAACTGGATCTTTAAAATAGCCCCTATGGAGCACAGACTTCAAGATAATGACACAATCAGTCTTGTAGCTGAGATGCAGGGAAAGTCCAAGTTGAGCATTTGTAAACTTTTCCATTTATGCCTCCCTTGAGAAATTGTAATGTCTGTCATGTCTTGGACGTTTTGCACATTCCAAATCATAAAACAGGACATCCAGAATATTCTGAATGGCTGTATTTACATCATCCCTTTTGACTGACATGTCAACATTCATGTTGCTGAAGAAGTAGCTTTGGGAAATATTGCTCTGAATACAAATTAATGATGGAATGCACTAACCCAAAGCATCATGTGGTGGGAAATCCCAAATGCTTTTTTCAAAAACTCTATGTGAACGCTGTGTGTACACGCACTCTACATGTGTTTTTGTGCTCGTGAGCATTAATAAATCGGTATTGGGCAACACAATTAACGTTCACTGCACCGGAAGCCCATGTTACGTTAGGACTTTTTCCCTAATGGTGTTTCAGAGCAGGACGCTTCTATCCAAAAGACATGGAAACATACAAGAGTGAAATTCTAAAGCTCCTCATTCCCTTCTAGTAGTAGGTTAAAGGAATCATGGGAGACAGAAAATAATCAACCTCAGAGCCATCCTGGGGGTATTTACAGCCTATTAAGAAAAACTATCCTTTTCCCAATAACAGAGAATTCAAATACAGCCAGTCCCCCCACGATTGGTTGTCAAAATTGTCAAAAGTAGAAAGAAAACCATAGTGTGCTAGAACATACTTTCAGCTAAAAACTATATAAAGAGATGCCAACATAGTAAACTTAATTTAAAGTATAGTATTATGGAGTTAAAGATGCCTTGTTTGGCCAATAAACTAAGCCAAAGAAAATCTGAAAGACTTGAGCAGGGTTACGCAGCTATTTAATGGCTGAGATGGTATCAAAGCCCAGCTTTTTGACTTCTAGACGGAGACTTCCATGTAAACAGAGAGTCTCAGGCTGGGTTTGGTGAGGCCCTTTCCGGCTCTACAGTGCTATGACTCTCTGAGAACTCTGTGACCATGCTGCCACTCTCCTGCCATTCTTTTTAATTCATAAAATCACACAGTCTAACAACAACAAAAAAAACGATTTCATTAAGATGGAGAAAATGCCACATTTAATCACTAAAAATGACAGAATGCCTCATTCACTTTAGGGAAATTTTTATATTGACAAATTTAATATAGAGACATTTTAGAGAATTGGAAACAAGAAAAGGCAACAATCTATTATTGCATAATATCCGATTACCTATCAACTTTGATCATATCATTGGACACACAGCAAACTGTACTGCTGCTTCGTTGCTCTAGAGCACGTGTAGAAACTGCTCTGCTTTCACTCTGCCATTCTAGTCATTTCTAGGACGAGTTTCCTTTTATTTGGAAGGATGTTTTTAACTGAGCATTTGATGTCACATAGTCACCCACTGCAAGAGTGCTCGGTACGTGCTTCCTGAGGAGTGCAAGGTGAAATGAACCCTTTCAAATCAACGCATGAGGCTTTGTTAGTGTTTGTGTCCATTGCTACACTGGGCTTGTAAGGTGAAAAAAGAATTTGTGCCTGTTTTTATCACATGTGGCCAGTTGCCTTTGCCTGCCTCCCACCCCCTGGTTGCTAAGTCCTGGGAAATCAGTAGTTGTATTAGAAGACAGGAGTGATAGTGCTAACATGTGGCATTTGTATAGACAGTGCTCAGAAACCTTGTTTCAATGCACTTTCCCACACAGTATCTCAATAACCTTAGGGTAGGCAGAAAAAAATATTAATATATTAGTATGAGAAAACTGAGGCTCAGAAAATTAAGATGAGCTGCCTGAAACTTAACAGAAGGCAGACCCAGGACTAAAGTCCAGGTCATTGGAAGCCTGGTCCAGGGCCATTCCTCCATGACAAGGAAGGACATGCAAAGAGCTTGCTCAATTTCTCGGTACCTTCAGCCTGGGAAGTAATTCTGTTCCTGCCCATGTGATGAGTCCAGGATTGGAGCTCTGGCTTCTGTGAACCCCGTCTTACCTGACCTGTGTCCTGGCCACATCTTAGCCTATAATTTTCCTGTTCTTCCTTGTGTTCTGGTCTGTCTGTTGGTGATGTTTGGTATGTTAATCATGGGCTATCTTACTCCCTCAATTTTATTTTTGGATAAATTGGGGGAAACAGTTAAAAAGCTTTGGATTACAAGGCTTTGATCCTTCATTCTCAGTCCCAAGCTTTGCCTATACTTCAAAGATTTCATTGGTCTAGGAAAATAATACCATTAGCATTTACTGGGCAACTAAAGCGCTAGGCATTACGCTAAGAATGTTGAATGTTCTCAAGATTGTTTTGAGATGAGGACTGCAGGGCTTAGAACCCAGGCAGTCTAATGCCAGAACCCAAACCTTAGCTGTGATGGCGCATTGTCTCCGATGACGCTACACTTGAAAGTTTTGTGTAACAAACATTTAGAAATTTCTCTAAAATTATGGGATTCTGGGTTTTTTCCCCTGCTGTGGCATAAACACAAACTAAGAATGTACCTAACGAACAGCTGCAATTGATATTTTCATTTTAATTGGGGGTTAAATATCAAATAAATTGCTCTATTTAGCATAATTTATGATGTCCTAACTTTTCCAGTAGTTCATTTCAAACAGATTTTTTTAAATAGTGGGAGAAAATAGTACCATGGTTGCTTTTAAAAGCATGTGTGGGAAATTAACTAAAAATATTAAAAAGATCACTCACCCACTGTTAGCGTTTATTTTTTACCCCTCAGACAACAACAATATGAACAAATGAGATGATTTTTTCTCTTTTACCTTTGTTTGTACTTTCCTCCCTGAAAATAAGCCCATTAATAAGGAGATATGAAAGAAAAATTTAGGTGTCTCAAGATAAATTGTACTAAAACTTTTTTTAAAGAAACAGTTTTATCAAGTTTGCATATAAAAATAAATACCAAATGAACGTATTAGGGGAGGATAGCCATTAGGCATGTTTTTATTATGCAATAATTTATCCAAGAAAAGTTTATATTTTACAACCACATTACAGTGTTTTTCCCCTGTCACTGGGGGGACTCACGGAGAGCTTAAATTTAGTTCATCAATCTGGAAAGGTCTAGAAGGGATTTTGCAGTGAGTAGAAAGTTGAGTTAGGTTGGACTATAAGGTTCCTTCTAATTTGAAGATTCTATAATCTCCAACTTAGGCAACTGAAGTGAGTAAGATCACTGTCCTCATGGACCTGATTCCATGACAAAGGCAGTAAGCAGTGGTGGGCTAGCGTGGGCTCTGGAGCCAGCCTGCCTGGTTTTGCTGTTGGACCTGACCACTAGCTGGCTTGTGTGATCTTGGGCAAGTTACATCTCTTGGCTGTACCTCAGCTTCCTCATCTGTAAAATGGAGATACTAATTGTACCTACTAATAGTACCAATTTCATAAAGTTATTGTGAGGAGTAAATGAATTAATGTAAGTAAAGTGCTTAGACTGGTCCCTGCACTTGGTAAATATTCTATACCTAGCTATGCTATTATCTCCAAAGAACAATGGGGCTACATCGTTCATTTCACATGAACAATGTGACAGTCCATTCTGAGTTTAATTAAAGCAAAATTAGGGCTAGTATCTTGCCTGAAGTAAAGGAAATAAGGGAGAGAAGGGAAGAGGTATAATGAGGGGTGTTACTTAAAGGGAGCAGAGGAATATCTGAGGTTCATGGAAAGAAATAACCTTCCATGGGCCCAGTGATACCGGGAATGAAAGTATTTCAGAAGGAGAGAAAAAGGCCCATGGCACATATTTTCATCACATACACACGTGCACACATACTACTTAGCAAAGAAATTTGGAGATTACTGGCCTATCTGCATCTTAAAATTGCCACTTTAGCAGAAGTATTCAGTTCAGATACTGATCTGTGGCTTCAATTTGGCAGTTCAAGCCCACAAATTTGCCCTGAGCCCCTGCTAAGTACCAAGCGCTGTGGAAGCAAAGAATGCTGTCCTAGGGTGCTCGGTCTAGAAGGAGGAGTCTGCCAGGCAAACACAGCACCCGTAGTCTTCATCAGCATGGTAAGTGCTATGACCTGCTTCCATGTAGGACACTATGGGAGCTCAGCAGGGGCCACCTGACCTGGTCTACAGGGACAAAGAGGGCTTCCAGGCGGAGGTGACTGCTTAAATTAGACTTGAAGCAGGTGTTAGGCTGATGAAGAAAGTAAGTCAAACAGAATAAAACAAAGCAAAGCAAAACCCCAAGAAAATTAGAATCAGAAATGTTTCAATTTTGTCCATAAACTCTGAAAACAGGCAGACCTAGGCTCGAATACTGGTTCTGCTACTTATTAGCTATGTGACTTTGGGCAAGTTAGTTAAACTCTCTGAGCTTCAGTCTAGCCATCTCTGAGGCGGGGCCTCTATCTTGCTGTGTTGCTCTAAGAATTAAGGAAACAATGTACGAGCAAGCTCCCATCCCTGTGCCTCACACACAGGCCATGTGCAGCTTATTTTGAATATCTGTGGCATTAAATCACTCATACTAAAACATAATAATAGAGGAAGTAATGATTTGTTGAACTTAGAGTAGGAAATAACGACAAGGAAAGCCAAAAGTAGCACAATAAGTCCGTGTTAAGGCTCATGTGTCCATTCTTGCCAGAGCCCCTCATTCAGAGCCAGGATGGAGAAGAGCTGGCCAAAGTCCACTGCATTCCATCTAATGATATGCCGGGGGGTGGGGAGGGCTTTTGGCAACTCACCTTGTCTAGTTCCCTCCTGTTATAGCACAAAGCTCCAGCCCAAACTGAGAATTCAAAGAACAATCAGCCAGATCGACCTTCTCAATGACTGACGTTTAAACCATCCACAAAAGTTAAATGCAAATTATTCATCTGTTTTATTAGGACCATCTGTAATTTCACCTCAACACAAAGGTGAAGCAAAACAGGGGCCTGAAAATCAGTCTACAGTTAGTGGCTACCATTTATCCCAGGCCTCCTATGCACTAGCTACTCTTCATTTGCTGTCACTAATGCATACTGCAACTTACAAGACAGTTCCGTTCTCATTTACAAATGAAGAATCCCAGGCACAGTTGGTGACTTAACAAAAGTCATGTGGCTCCTGGGGAAGAGCCACCAGAAGGCAGATCCATCTGACTCTAGAGCTGCCCTCTGCATCCCGGGCTGGTCCACCTTTTAATCTACGACGGGGAAGGGAAGAAAGGACCACGTGTGAACAAGGAACTTCCACATCCCCAGGACTGTGGAGAAGACCATTCTTCTTCCTTCTGCCTCTGTGATGTCGCTGCTACAATGTTGTAATATTGTGAAATGTTCTGGTAAGTCAGGAATTTTCCCAGAGAAAAGAAGAGAAAGGACCACCCAAAATGGGAGAGGAAAAGACTAATTGGAATTCCTCAGAGGGGAGTGAAGTTGAGAAACTAATCCTGGATGGGGCTGTCCTAACCCCACAGTGGGCTTCGTCATATATTTCTGCATTGCAAACGATCCAAGATGCAGATGCATCCTCTTTGAAAAGAGAAGGAGTTTCTGGTTGCAAGGAGGTGCATTAACTTCTTAGGTGGAGTGGAATACTTTTTTAAAAAAAGATGGATTTTAAAAATCAGAGACCTTGGTTCAAATCCTGTCTCTGCCACTTAATAACTGTGATTTAACCTCTCTGAGCCTCATCTACTTATCTTCTAAGTGAAATTAATAGTATTTATTTTACTTTATCTCCAAAATGGTGATAATATTAATAATATCTACCTTATAGGATGGTTGTGAGGATGAAATGAGGATAAAAGCTACATGTACAAAATATTTCCCAAAGTTACCTATTATTACTCTTATGTTATTATTTTTATTAGCCACATGATAACCTTCATATATAAAGTGCCTGGATGTGGTAAACAACCAATAAATGGCAGCTGTTATTATTACCAGGGCACATTTTTGTACTGGCCCTGGTCTACTGGTAGAAATGAATGGAGTGGAATGAGGAGAAATGCTAAGTTCATGACAGTAAACAAATGCAAACATAAAAACAAAAACAACGCTAAAAAAGCAGAGCTGAGAGGAAAAGAATCCTAGTGTGAGTCCACCAACTAGTAACCAGAATTTAGTGATTAGAGATCTCAACAGTGTAAATTTGGCCTTAAGAGATTTTTTAAATTGTTTTTTTCTTTTCCTACTGTTTTCTTTTGCTTTTACCAAAGTCCGTTCTGAAGATTTCAGTCTTCACTGGGCCAAGGAAGAAAGGGACAAAAATCAAATTTTTATTCATTTAGTTAGTCTTCCTTTGTGAAAGGGAAGAATCCAGGTCTGGTTCTTACCTCCACTCACCTCTGAAGAATTCCAATGAGTACTTCCCTCTCCCTTCTTGGGTGGTGTTTTATCTATGTCTGCGGTGGAGGGAGAGTGGGAAACAGATGCCACAGGCGTGGTGAGGACAGAATTTAGAGCACTCTACAGAAAGAGGCAAGATTTGAGGAGAGAGTCAGAGGCTCCCTGGGCAGTTATCCTGTTCCCACTCGGAGTGGCTTGTTCCTAAAAGCTACTCTGCTCGTTTCCTTGCCCCGTCAGGCATCTTAGTGGAGCTCAACCCATTATGTGGCCAGACTCCCAAACCACTGCCGCCTGGTGAGATAGAGCCCAGGACAGTCACAGAGAACAGCGTGAGGGCTCCTGAGACACCACAGCCCTGTGACGGAGGCAGGGCAGCCTGGGCGTCCAGAAAGCACAACAGCCCTGAACGCGTGATCATCTGCAGGGAGTGTTTCCACATCGCGGGCCACCTGACCTATGAGCAGAGACCGAGGGGGAGTGACAATCTGGAGACAGACATGGGAAAGTGGGGGTGCCGGGGCAAGCCACCGTGGGAATAGGTCGTTGTCCTTAGAACGCGAAGCTCATAATTTACATCTATCTGTTGATCTGTCTCTCTACCTACCTACCTACCTGTATGTGTGGGTGTGTTTGGGAGTGGGGTAGAATGGCATAAGGCAGGCTCAGGAACTGTATTAGTCCAGGATTGTCCAGAGAGACAGAACCAATAGGAGGTATATCTCTATTGTTATCAGTATTGATATCAATACTGATAAATATATAAGAGGGGATTTATTAGGAAATTTGCTCACATGTTTATGGAGACTGAGAAGTCCACTGACAGGCCATCTGCAGGCTGGAGACTCTCGGATGCTGGTAGCATGGCTCAGTTCAAGTCTGAAGGCCTCAGAGCAGGGGAGACCAATAGTGTAACTCTCAGTCCAAGGCCAAAGTCCTGAGAACCCAAGAAGCCGCTGGTGTAAGTCCTGGAGTTTGAAGGCCAGAGAGCCTGGAGATCTATTACCCAAGGGTGGGAGGAGAGGAGTGTCCCAGCTCCAGGAGAGAGAGAAGAAATGGGCTTTCCTATGCCTTTTTTGTTCTACCAGGGCCCCCAGCTGATAGGATGGTGCCCACCCATTGAAAGTGGATCCTCCCCACTCAGCCCACCCACTCACATGCCAATCTCCTCTGGAAACGGCCTCGCAGACACACCCAGAAATAACACTTTACCAGTTCTCTAGGGATTCCTTGATCCAGCCAAGTTGCCAGCTAAAATTAACCATCGCAAGGACACTGCTATTATTATTATTATTATTATTATTTTGTTAATAATGCTATTTTTAAACCCACCTAGAATTTGTGCCTATTACCCTAGAAATTGAGACAGAGTTCATTTTCAGGGAGACTATCCTTTTGACTGGAAAAACACTGTAAGAGGCTTTTTGGTTGAACAAAGCTAGGACCATGCTTCTATTCTGGAAGAAACAGATTAAGACAGGGAAAAGCTAACCTGCTCACCAGAGGTTTTTTTTTTTTCCCTAATAGATTTTATGGCTTTTTCAGGGGAGAAGCAGGCCAGGAGAGAGTGGAGATAAAGCCGGGGGCTCGTGGAGAGGAAGAGAGATGGACATCACCGTGGAGGGCAGGAGGGGAAGAGCGGGGTTTATTTGCGAGGGATTTCTTTGATGGGGCTATGACCAATGACTTTGGGAGCAATGATACAGAGTTTTCTCTCTCTCCTTTCTGTGGTACTAGTTTTCATGTTATTCCCAAACCCTCAGTAAAGTTTTTGTCACCCTCTATGGCTGGTGACAGCTGTGTTGTTAGAATAAAGGGAGGACCTGGCATCCACATAGGACAGACGTGTAACAATGAGGTGAGGTCAGGAGATGACAAGAGTTGATCGGTAGCGGTGCCCAGGCAGAAGCTCTGAGCTATTGTGCGCATTCTCCCACAGGTCCTGAGAAGTTCCAGGGAAAAAAGACTGACCATCTCTTGGTCACACAGAATGGGGTCCAGATTACTCGAGGGAGGGACACTGGCATTGACATTTGCCATTGGGGTACTCTGCAGCACACACACCCGCTTTGCAAGGTTAGAGAAGCCCCCACTGTATGAGTCTCTGTGAGACCTAGAGCCCACCTCTGCTATGGAGGTCAGACAGACCAGAGACCTGCTCTCCCCGCCCCCTGCTCTGGAGTGGGGCGTGTGCCCGAGGCTTGGCCAGTCGGCACCTGCCTGGGACTTTGAAATGCAAGCTAGTGAACCAAAGAAGAGGGGGGAAGTGGAGAATCTACTCTGGGGAGTGGGGACAGCTAACAGCTCCAGTTTCCTCGGGCAGGAGAGAGAGAGTAGGGTTGGCGGCAATTCTTTGTTTAGGATCTCCAAGAAGCACGTGACAAAACGGGATGAGAGGTGCAAGAAATTTATTAGGGAAATTGGCTCTGGAGGCTAAAGAGGAAGGGAGTGGGAGTCGGGGAGAGAAGTGTTAGGCTGAGAGATGGGTCTGACAACTGCGAAAGGAGAAAGGGAAGGAGAGATTGGTGCGAAGAGCTTCGGATGGCGGCACAATTCTGAGAACATCTTGGCTTGGCCAATGGAGAGTCTCCAAGCAGCAGCTGCTATATTCATTGCCTGTTGCTGCTGTACCAAATTACCAGAAACTTTGGAGCTTAAAACAACACAAATTTCCCCCTAATTAATAGTAATATAACTTATTTATAGCCTCTTATTTTGCTTATGTTTTATGAAAAACAGTACTCACTCCCTGCCCCTCTCCTATCTTCCTGTACCCCCGCCCCCCACCAAACCACCTGGGAATTTTTTTCCATGCTTTATTGAGGCATAGTTGGCAAATGGCCACAGGGCTAGAGACTACACTTTCCAGCCTCCTTGTGGCCACACATGGCCTTGTGACTAAATTCTCGTCAGGGAAACATGAGCAGAAGTGACAAGTATACCTTCCACGTCACTTCTTCAAAAGGAACTCATTTGCACTCCCCTGACTCCTTTTCCTCCTCTCATGGGCTCAATATGTCCACGGTGTGGGGGAGTTAACTTTGGTTCAGTGAATAAGAGCAGCATTTGAGGAGGTGACAGGGCAGCCAGAGGGATGGAAACAGGCTCCCCGGATGACCTCATGTTGCTGAACCACCCACCTACCCTAGAGTGCCTGGGTTCTTCTGGATTGCTCTGTGAGAGAGAAATAAACCCACAGAGACTGAGCCCCTGAGCTCTCTTTCCAAAGCCACAGAGCTTATTCCATGTTTAGTATAACCTAATGGAAACAGCCAATTTCTGTTTAATAACCCTGATTAGTTCAGAAATAGAAACCAGGACTGATTCCAGTGCCTCAGGGAAAGGGGAGAGGAAAGGATTCTGGGATTCATTGTCTGCAAGGTTGGAGATGAGGGCAGTAAAATTCCAGTAGACGTATTGAAGAATGAGAATTTTTTTAGCCTGTGACGTGCAGGGGTAAGATGACAATGTTTTGGGGATTCAAGTAGCCACTGCCTCTGAATAGCATGGACGGGCCACCAGGACTGTGGGTTGGGGTGGTTACTACTAAAAGTCAGGAGAGGCTTAAATAAAGAAAATAACAAGCTCAAATCACTAAATTCTCAGCTCAAGGCTCGGTTAGGAAAAAAAAAGGGGGGGAATCATATATAACTATGCTAAAATAATCTCTTGCAGCAGGGCCAAAATAGCTGCAAACCAAATGCAATGGTTAATTCTGAAGTTTGCTTTGATCTGTTGAATTCTCAGCCTTGCCAGTAGAACATTGAACATAAAAATGTGGCACCCTGAGAACTGAAATGGGGATATGTGGAAGGATCCAGGGGCCTCAGAATATTCTGACCCCCAACTGCCTCTGAGCCTTGGCTGCGGGGGGTCACAGAAGAACACGTGTCCATAGGTCACAGTTCAGGAGGCCCCACAAGGAAGCCAGCTTTGCAAATTCTAGTGAATTTCAGCAGCATAAACATGTCCTGACGAGCATCAACTATCTGAAGAGGCTGTTCTTGTCTTATTTGAAACCCTGTAATAACCTCTCTGAGGACTTACTCTACAAGGAAATGTCAATTCTTTATCTCCACATTCCCAACATCCTTCCTTCTCTCCAGTGCTATAATTAAAATGCCAGCACGTCCTGTGTGTTTGTAGGGGGCTGTGTGGTGGTGGTGGAGGGGGCAGTTAGGAAGTCGAATATCCAGGGAAAAGCCTTTATAGAAAGAAAGAATCATCTTTTTCTTATTTTATATTAGCAAAAATATTTGTGGATGTGATTGGGGAATGATTATGGAGTGCTAGGTCAAGGAGGGTGAAAACATACATTCAAACCGAAGAGAATGTGTCTTAATCTTGGGAGGAAGGTGGTATTCCAGGGCTTTCACTAGGTTCTACCCAAAGTGTTAATCAAACCAATCTAATATTCATGAGGAAATTGCAAAGATTAGTATCAAATTAAATATTGGAAGCATACAACAGTTTTGTATCCCCATGTAACTTTCTGATTTGACTGGAGCAAAACACAGATGGATCTTAGAGAGCACAGTGGATTATTGTGAACTTAATCAGCTGATGACTGTAATTGCAGCTTCAACTCCTGACAAAGTCTCCTTACTGGAGGAAATTATTAGAGCCTATATGTGTGGTTCCTGCTTTTGTTTATTGTTTTTTTCTCTATCCCAAGGATTGGCAGACTTTTTCTGTACAAGGCCAGATAGTATATATTACAGGCTATGCAGACCACATGGCCTCTGTCATAACTACTCAACTCTGCCATTGTAGCATGAAAGCAGCCATAGACCATGCATAAACAAGTGGGCGTGGCTGTGTGCCAATAAAATTTTATTTACAAAAATAGGCACTAAGTACTCCGGCAGCAACAAGCACATCTAGTGCTCAGATCTTGGTTTCTAATATCAGTTTTCAATAAAAGGAACTAGGACTCCTTAGGAAAATGGCTGAGTCTAGAACTAGGGTAAGAAATATACAAGATGATACTGGAGAATCTTTTAGTGTCAAAACATAAAGAAGCACTCAAAACAAAATAACACAAAAACCACCACCACCACCAAACACACACATGCACATACACCAATACACACATATTGATGAGGGTATGTCAAAGAGCATGGGGGCCAACTAAAAGAGCTCCCAATGGCCAAACCTGAAATAATTAGAATGATAAAATAAAGTCGAATTAGATTAGAACTCAAAGTATAAAGTAAATATCCGTGAGTCCATACTGATACAAATAAATGATAGAATAAATTAATAAATGGGAAGAAGAGACAAATCTCACATGCGGAAGAATTCCAAATATATTACATACTCTATCCCAAAGGAAGGGGAGTATAAATCTCTATTCCCTAAGTGTGTGCTCTGCATAGTGACTTCTCTCCAAAGAATACAGTCAGAAGAAGCAGACAAAAGTCACTTTACAGCGGAGAAAGCTGACCCACACTGCTTTAGCCAGGTGATTGAGGTCAATACCAGTAGTCATACATCATGTTGATAATAGGTACCCTTGATATGATGTGATGAAAATGGCACTTTACATTTGTGATCTTTTCCCCCCAAATCCATGCCACCACTCCAATCATAAGAAAATCATCAAATTCCAGTAGAGGAACATTGTGCAATATACCTGACCGCTGCTCCTCAAAACTGCCAAGGTCATCAAAAACGAGGAAAATCTGAGAACGTGTCATAGTTAAGAGCAGCCTAAGGATACCTGACAACTAGATGTAATGTGATCTTCTGGATGATATCCTGGAACAGAAGAAGGACATTCAGGAAAAATTAAGGAAGTCTAAACAGCACAGATGGAAAGAGGCACACAAGGACTGTAGGGTGGGGTGGTCAATCTAGCAATCAGGAATGGCTTAAATAGAGAAAATATCAAACTCAAATTACTAAATTCTCAGCTCAAATCTCAGTTAGGAAAAAAAAGGGAATCATATATAACTATGCTAAAATAATCTCTTGCAGCAGGGCCAAAATAGCAAACCAAATGCAATGGTTAATTCTGAAGTTTGCTTTGATCCGTTGAATTCTCAGCCTTGCCGGTAGAACACTGACTATAAAAATAATTATTTAGTAATAGTAAATCAATGTTGATTCATTAATTATAACAAATGTACCATACTAATATAAGGTATTAATAACAGGAGCAATTGTGGGTATATGGAGACTCTTTGTGCTATCTGTTCAATTTTTCCACAAATATAACACTATTCTAAAAATTAAAGTCTATTCATAAAATTTTAGAAGGCATCAAGCCAGATTTTACCTTCAAATCTACTTTGCTGACCCCTGCTCTATCTTGGTAAGCAAAGAAAACATTCAAATTTGTTTTCACCTGATAGGAATAGAATACCCTTATTATTTTGTCTCAGGGTTATAGCAAATTTCAGGCTTTATATCACAATGTTGTACATAAGCACCTTGAACATTTCATTATCCCATAAAACATCATAGGACCATAGTTGCGCTAGATTGATGATATCGCGATGATGGGAGTTGAAAGCAGAAATTAAGGAGTATCCTAGATGCCTTGAGAAAATACATGTCTGCAAGAGGGAAGGAAATAGATCCCCTAAGAGCACAGGAAGGAGCCTGCTACTTCAATGAGGTTTCCAGGAATCTGGTAGTTCAGGGATATTGGAATATCTTCTCCAAATGGAATAATAGGTTGGTACATATTGTAGCCCCTATCTATTGAAACGAGTACACTTTGGGGATCCTTGAATTTTGTAGAGAGTATTTTGCATTTGAGTGTGTTGTTCTAACCCATTCATAAGATGACCTGAAAAGTTGCTTAGACTCCTTATAGGATGCAAGGAATACAGAACAGTTCATTATCTCAGTTAACAGGATTTATTGTAAGACTAACACAGGAAAGTAAGAAAATCCCAAAAAAGTCAAAATAACCTAAGCTAAGCCACCAGGGAACCAAAACATTATTGCAATTTAGGATGCAATGAAAATTCCTGTAATAATGTCTACTGATTTAGCAATTGTCTTTAGCAGTTGGCCAAGCTCATGATTCAGGTCTTCCATTCTGTTTATCTCCACTCCTTTTTTTTTTTCTAGAACTAATTCTCTACTCTCTCTTGGCTCCTGTTTCTGTTTCTGTTCCTAATACAATTGAATAACTATTTTTAATCTCCTCTATTTATCTCAAGATTTCTGTTTACTCACAGCTTCTTCTACCACCCAGTTTTTGCTTACTGCCTTCTTTTCGTGCGAATATT
Organism: Propithecus coquereli; assembly: GCF_000956105.1. Lineage (NCBI taxonomy): Eukaryota > Metazoa > Chordata > Mammalia > Primates > Indriidae > Propithecus > Propithecus coquereli. The sequence goes on from NW_012152507.1 coordinate 613,904, forward strand.
TCTTGGCCTCTTCAGCCTGCAGACTCTCTCTGAATGCTTCACATTCAATCTCTCAAAAAAAGTTTCTCACTGGACTCAATCCCTGTCCAACGTCCTTTTATGGCAGAGCTTTTGTGCTGGACTCCCCCACGTGCCCCTAGACAACTTACAGGTGGTGAGCAAACTCCCAGCCCTAGTCCAATCAGCTTGGGCCGTGCCCGTGACGTCACATGGTACAAACATGTCCTGCGCAAAGGGTCTTTCAGCAGAGGCTGTCATTGCGGCAGGCGCCGGAAAACCTCTCGGAATGGAGACGTTGTAGCCAGTAGGCACCTTTGCTGCCTGTCCAGAAGATCTGCTTTATCATTTTGACTAAGGGGTACCCCGACCTTTAACACCTTTAAGAGTTAAGGGGAAAAAATGAAAACTCCTGGTGATTTCAAGTCGGCAGTTGAGCTAGAAAGTTTTGACTGTGAGGAGAGTATTTTGGGAGACTGCCAATCATCAGTACTGTCTGTTCCCTTTTCTCTGCTGATCTATGTAGCGTTTTCCTCATAGTGGGTACTCCTGGTTTGCAGTGGGAATATGAGCAGGGTTGTGGAGAAAAAGAATATAGTGGCTCCTAACCCTACAAATAAGTCTGCTGCTGGTGGTAGCCAAACTGGGAGAAGGCTATAGAATTAAGAGTCCAGCCAGGAAATTTTGTTAGTCTCTTCCTGAGCTGGGTCCTGTGTACAATGGCCAACTTCTTGCTGCTCTTTTTCTTTTTTCTTTAAAAAAATTAACCTGAACTTGGTGACTATGTTTCTGCTCATGGAAACCAGCTTATCAAAACCCTTGGCGTGGTTGGTTTGATTTTTGATTCCCTGCACTCAATCTACAGGTCTCCTCGCCTCTCTCTGGCATCGACTGCAGGGCTCTGCAAGGTATGAGTCTCGAAAGCATGTCATTTGGATTTTCTCTGTTTTACTACCTGTCACAGCCAGCTGCTATCAATCCCTGGATTCAATCTCTCTTGAATTATGTGAAATTCTCTCCCTAATAATTCAATGGGAAAAGAAGAAAAACTTTTTGCTGATCTATTTGGGGGGGGTGGTTGATTTTCTTTTCAAAACAAATGAATTTTGCCAATAGTTCCCTTATGCCTATAGACACTCCTTGCCTTTTGTGCTCTTGTTGTCATTTTATACCAATGTTAAGAGAACAGCTAATGGAATCTTATTACAATAATCACTCACATTAGCTCTCATTTTGTTTGTAATTTTGAAACCAAAGACCTATGGAATTTAAAGCATAAACTCCTCAGACAAGAGGCTCTCCAACAATCTTTAGTTACTGTATTTGGTTTTGAATTTATAATTCAGAGAAAGAAAGACCAGGTGAAGTGAAAAATACTTCAGACTCAGAAATCATGTTTCCAAACAGCAATCATCTGTTTTTTTTCTCCAAATCAAAATAGCATCATAACAGGATTAATTCAAGTTAATAGCTAAGAAAATATCAACCTACGTACTGTACATAGCTTCAACATCCAGTTTCATTTTGCTGCAAGGAACTATGTATTTTATTGGACAAGCATACAAAAAGTCTGTCATATTATTCATCACCCCTAGAAGCAGGTCACAGAGCAGCAAAGTAATGTCGCTAACAAGAAGCAGTTTTCTGTAGTAGACAGCAATTCTTACCCTGTCATGGATTTATCTTATTATTGACAGCAAATTTGGCTGACATTGACCAGAATGGATGCTTTACCCAGCCCCATTCCAGAGCTTGAACACGAAATAGGCTTATACCACACTTAATGTCAGTCGCATATTTCCTCCACTCAAAGTCACATCCCTCTTCTGATCTGAATGATTAAGGAGGACGTTTAAAACACAGACATTGCTGTGCTTTATTGCAGCATGGTTTGTAAGTACTATTTTGCAATGCCAACACTCGTTATGAGGAGAAAACAGCAACTACTTCGATATGATTAAAGGAAGTGGTATTCACTACAATAATTGAAGTCTAACATTGGCCACCAGACTTTCTTGTGGCTGGCTAACTTTCTACTTACTTTGTTCAAAAAAACGCCAGGTCAATTAGTACAGGCATTTGCTGAGCTCACCAATGACACCACAAGGACTTGGCATTCTATTTTTCTAGTTTTGCTGTTTCCATTGTCTTTTGAAGATATGTTGCATCATAAAGCTTAATGTGACTTTCATTTCTTTAAAGTCACTTGAGGAATGAGCTATCAACGAGAATCTGGGGATGTATAAAGAAGTGGTAACCAGTAAAGGTTGCATGAGTAACTGGGCTCAAGATATGCAAATAAGCATAGAGTAGGATGCGACCCCTCTGTGAGCAAGTGTGTGGTTGGAAGCTGCCGAGATAGGGAGCCTGCTTGGGGTCAGTGGAGGGGCTGATGAAGCAGAGACAACTCCAGAAAAGATGACACCTGCCACCAAGGCCATTTGGATGATAGTGTGGTTTAGGCACAGAGTCCACCTTAGAACAGAGGATGAAGAAATGGGACCTGTTGAAAGGAAAAGCCAACCTTTCTAGCTAGCCATCGAATATGACTTGGAAAGAGGAACAGGACCAAGAAAAGTGAGTCAATGCTTTTCTCTCTGCCTGGAATATACCACTTATCACCATCCCTTTACCCAGTTAACTCCTACTCCTCCTGCAGTTCCCAGTTTAAATGTCACTTCCTGGATTGCTGTTAATGTTGTCTTTTTTCCAAGTACTTTTCCTTCATAGCACTTTTCACAGTTTATAATTATATATTATTTGAGTGTTGATTTGATTGGCGGCTATCTCCAAACCAAACTGGAATTTAATCACTCAATAAGTAGTTATTGAGCACTTACTATGTGTTGAGTGTGCCAGGTGTTAAGAGATATCCTATGAATGAATGAATGAAAGGATGAATGAGTGAATGATGTGAGAATTTGATTTCCAGGGACCCAGGGCTATTGAAATCCCCCAGAAGAAAATTGTAGAAACTAGTAGCACGTTTTTGCAAGGTGGCTTGATGTCCCTGGGGAGGAATTTTGTGTATCAAACAAAGAAAGACCTTCAAGAGAGGCCAAGGGTAGAATTTAGGAAAATGTGAGAAATTCTGGAGTGGAAGAGCCTGGGTTGGCATGCAGGCCTGGAGGTCATATTTGGAGGCAGATTATAGGAAGGCTTTGACAATTCCCTCAGGCCTAAGGCATATCAAGACAACTTAAGTTCTTATTAGACAAGAAACCATAATATTTTGATTTAAAAGATGGTTTTCTCTGTAAAATGGGCTAGACAACTCCATTTTTGTCTCCTATTATTGTCCAGAAGTATAAAGGGCTTGAGATTTTACCCTATTTGCAAGTTAACACGTTGGCCTGCCACAGTTTCATGAATGCTGGCAGAAGATACGAGACTCCTAAGTCGGAGACAAAGGACTAGATTACTCATAGCAAAGCAATAAGCATGAACACCAGCATATTTGTGTCAGTTGTCCTTGCTCCCATGTCCTATGAGAGTCATGTACTAGGCCCTGATAGATGCCCACACATGTAGCAGGTTGCATTACAGGAGAGGAACCCTATACTTAGGGAACTTGAATCTTTTGTATTTGGCAGTAAGCATGCCTGATCCTTGTTCTGGAGGGTGACATTATCTTTATCCTCCAAGGCTGTAAGTAAACCTACTCTTTGCTCTGGTGGAATATAAATATTTTAAGTTCTAAGACTATTTGCTATACAAACATCTTCGAAATGATAATCTGAAATAAAGAGCAGTCAATACCTGTTTTCAGGACAATTGTAAATGTGACAGACCAATAAAGAGTTGTCTCCCAATAACATTCATCTCTTGTTCTATATTACCTTGACTTTTGGAGAATTTTCTCCATCAGGATGCCACTCCATTGGCTAATCTAAGTAATCTGAATGGCAGACTGGAACCAAATTCATTCAATATGTCTCATACAGCATTATGAGGCTAACATAATAAAGGCTACTATTAACAGGACTCCAAGCAGCAGGATGAGGCCAGCTTACAGTACTGACTCCAGGCATGCTCCCAGAGTTCCAGGCAACTGGCTAAACAAATCTCATGAACCACCCAGGTCTACCTTAGGAAGTCAAGTGGCCTTCTAAGTTTCTACATTGACGACCAAAGACATCACTCCAGGTACTGCAGAACGTATTGGTGACTGCACAGCTTCCTTCTTGGCACATGAGGAGGAAATCTAGGGCAATTTTGTCATCCATGACAACCCTGGCCAGTGAGTTCAGGTTGGCCTAAATGCCTTCCAAGTCTCAGATGGTATCATTGATTACTTCAGCTAAGGTCAAGGATGAATTTTATACTCACTTTTCCAATTGGATGACTCCAAATAATTGATTTCAAAGTGTGCATAAATATTCATAACGAGTTATTTATCTCTCTGGGAAGCCACCCAAAGTAACCAAGGGTGGCTTCATTTTAGAGAGATCTCCATGTCATATGAAGGCTGTATGATCTACTGATGGTGTTTCCTTAAACCCTTGAAGTTCTCTTGTGACTATCACCCCAATACCAAGGGGCAAAGCACCACATTTTTGGGAGGGATACAAGTTAATGTCTGGCTTCCATACAAAAAATTCAGTCCTGGAGGTACTTTTTACAATTGTCAGGGACCCCCGAGTGGGACCTACATCAGTTGTGGGGCACAGGTTGATAATGTCTCAAAGGTAGCCCCTAGGCAATTGGTAAGCCTTAAGAGTTCACTCTTCAGTATAAAAAATTGAGTCTACTCCTTGGTTTTGGAGAAAAGATTATCTTTTTATAAATATCTATAGCTATATAAACATAACTATGAATTGTATACCATTTCAGTCAATGATAGACTGCATACACCATAGAGGTCCCATAAGATTATAATACCATATTTTTTACTGTATTTTTACCATAGTTTTTACTTTTCTCTGTTTAGATACACAAATAGTTACCACTGTGTTATAATTGCTTACAATATTCAGTACAGTAACATGCTGTA
>NW_012152507.1:620923-627662 GCF_000956105.1 Propithecus coquereli
TTAATTGTTTGTGATTCAAATTCTCTATAATGTTATAGATTTTTGAATACATCATTTGCCAAGTTTTGAGTGGTATGAGTCTCCCATTACGGTTGTGGTTTTGATAATTCTCCTTGCATTTCTAACTTTTTGGTTTTTTCATATATTTTGATCACTGTTGTTTGTTATAAAACGGTTCTGGGCTATTTTATTTCTTTGTGTATTGTATTTTTAAATCCATATAAAATCTCTCCCATTGCACTAATGATTTCTTCATTAAAATATATATTTATGACTATTTTTACATGTCATTTAGTTTACTTTTGGCTGATATATCTTTGCCTACTTTTTATGTTTAGCCAGTGACAGTTTGCTTTAGTATGTTTCATGGAAATAGCACAGAGCTGGATCTAACAGCTATAAAAAGTCTGTAGGGTGTATAATAGGATTTTTTAGAGTCTCCAAGACTCAGATCTAAACCTTGGCTCTACTACTTATTGGCCATGTGACCTCATGCATATTGTTACTTCTTCAAGGCTCAGTTTCCTTATTTATAAAATGGGACAATGATTCATATTAGTTGGAACTCTGGATTAATAACCTCGTAATAAAAACGAGGTTATAAACAAAGGGAAATTTCTATGGTATCTCATAGGAAGCAATCAAAACCAAACCATGAAAAAAAGGCAGGGCTACCTATCCCTGCCTTTTATTTACGTTTCTATAGCTAGTTTTCTCCATGACTTGTCTCTTATCTTGAATTGTCTGTCTCCAGAAAGGACCTGCCCCATGCTCTAAAATCTCAGGAAAGGCCTCCTTGGGGCTCGTTTTAACCATATCATTCAAGCTGAGGAAGAAGCATTTCCTAAGAAAAGGGGGAGGATATGCAGGAAGACAAAGCAGTCCACCTTGCAGGATAAAGTGAGGACCACAGATGATATACATAAAGCCCCTCCCCATGGTAGGTACTTACTAAATGCCAGACCTGGCTGCTACAGAACTCTGCTCTTCACAGTCATTGTTTCATTTAAATAAGGAGTCTGCTTCAGTGAAGTTTTTTCCTAACATAGTCATCAAGTGGAAAGTACTTTGTAATGTTTGCTTTCAAGTTTAGATGGCTACCATTTAGCTATCAGATGATTTCCTTAAGAAACAAACTTCTTTGAGGCTATTGTAAAAGGAATCGCGTTTTTGATTTGATCTTCGGCTTGACTGTTGTTGGCATATATGAATGCCACAGATTTGTGTGTATTGATTTTGTATCCTGAGACTTTGCTGAATTCAGTTATCAGTTCTAGGAGTCTCTTAGATGAGTCCTTGGGGTTTTCTAGATATAATATCATATCATCAGCAAAGAGCGAGAGTTTGATCTCATCTGTCCCCATTTGGACACCGTTAATACCCCTCTCTTGCCTAATTGCTATGGCGAGGATTTTGAGCACTGTGTTGAATAGAAGTGGTGATAGGGGGCAGCCTTGTCTAGTTCCGGTTCTAAGTGGGAATGGTTTCAATTTTTCCCCATTCAATATGATACTGGCAGTGGGTTTTTCATAAATGGACTTGATATTGATACTAACTGATCAACACTAGGGTGGGTGATCACATGGCAGAAATACTCTCCAGGGATTGGGGAGATTTGGGTGGGTGGAGGTAAACCCGCAACTAAAGGACACAGGGAGCACTGTGGGGGGGAAGGGCATGCCTTTAACCCGTACTTGGGTGAGGCAAAGACAGAAAGTGAAACCATAATGTTTGTACCCTCACAATACCCTGAAATAAAAAAAAAAAAAAAAACAAAAAACTTCTCAGCTTCACTGCTCTTTAAAAACTGGACTCTCTCAAATTAGTTCTGTGCATTCAGGAGGACAAAACCCTACCCTCACTCCCCCGGACCAGCATCTAATATCTAAGTTTTGCCAGAGATGTCCTGCTACAAAACTTCTCCATCCTTCTCAGCCTTTCTTCCATTTGCATAGGGCAGGCCTGACCCAGGAGGCAGCGAACCCGAGGAGTGAAGGCCTCACACTGTACCACCAACCAGGCTGTCTGTGAAGCTCCATCTCAGCCCTGCCCAGGTCTATGGTACTGGTCCCAACTGGCTTCCTAAAAAGGAGCGACATCCGACCCCTGCTGACCATCACGTGAACCCATCCAGTAGAAGTCAGGCACCATCATCTCATTATCTTCTGCAGTGAATAGGGCTATCAACCTGGGTGCTGTGACAAAAAACAATTCATCAAAGTTCTGGAGTCATAAACATGATTGGAGGCTTCAGCCAAAAGGGTCAGCAAGAAAGCAGAGGAATGAGGCTAACCGTAGTGAGGGCTGAGGGGAATTCCGCCTAAATACCAAAACTGGCTTTGACCTTGAAGGTGGACACAGGCCCAAGGCCAGGCAGAAGCCCATACTTCGCACTCACAGGTGGCAGCCACTGAGACCCCACCGGTCAGGGCTCTCACAATAGGACTTCTGGCCGGTGACCAGGCAATTCAGGGTGGGACAAGCCAGTGAGTAGCAAGTGGCAGAATGGCAGGCCAGCAGTGGGGAGCTCCACACAGGCCAGGCCAGGCTATCAGAGGGCCAGAGGGCTGGGTGGGGACACCAGGAGATTCCCAGCCTTACAGCTCTCACTGTTCTCATCTGTCCACTCCACTAGCAGGCCTTGTGAGTTCTCTTCCCAAAAAGTCCCAAATCAGTTTCCTCTTATACCTTCTCACTTCTGCCCCCAGCCTAATCTAAGCCACCACCAGCCTTCACCTGGATGATTGTGAAACCACTCTAACCAGTCTCCCTGATTTCATAGTTACCCTACACTCTCTGATCCATCCACACAAAACGGAATGACCTTGTAAAATACATAAATCAGAGCAAGTCTTCCTAAATCTCTCTAATAGTTTCCTGTTGTACCTAAAATCACATCTTCACAGCTTCCAACAGCCCGCAAGGCCCTGCTGGATCAGCCACCACCTCCGTCTCCAGCCACATCTGTGCTGTGCCATCCCCAGGGGCCTTGGACAGCTCCCCAGGTGCACCACATCTTTCCCATCTACCAACAGGCATCTTCACTTGGGTCTCCTTTGCCAGGAGGACCGTTCTGCCTCTTCCTCCCAAGGCTGCCTCACACCCCCATTGGCATCTTACCACCTCCTGGTAGCGCCCTCCCCTGACCTCCTTTCTAGAGCAGCCAATCCTCACGCCTCCACTCTGCTCTTCCCTATCATAGCCTGTTCATTTTCTTCATAGAATTTATCTCACACCACATTTCATTCGTCTGCCTTTGCCATCACAGCATAGCCTTGTTAGGGCAGGGACCCTGTTGGTCTTCTTCCCTGCTCCACCTCTTGTGACTCAACAGTATGTGACACATGGAAGGTCCTCAGACACGTTTGTAGAATGAATAATGAAAGACTGGAGCACAGATGGAGGAGGGTGGGGGTAGGGATGTTACAGGTTGAATTGTGTCCTCCCAAAAAGATATGTTGAAGTCCCAACCTCTAGGACCTCGGAATGTGACCTTATTTGGTAATAGGTCTTTGCGGATGTAGTCAAGTTAAAATGAGGTCATTAGAGTAGGACTTAATCAGAAGTTCCTGGTGTCCTTATAAAAAGGAAAAATTTGAATGCAAACACTGACATGCATGGAGCAATGACCAGGTGAAGGGACACAGAGAGAAGTCTGTGTGAAGACTGTTGTTATGGTGCTATAAGCCAAGGAATGTCTGGGGCTACTGGAGCTGGAAGAGGCAAGGAATGATCCTTCCCCTGCAGGTTTCAGAGAGAGCATGGTCTTGCCAACACCTTAATTTTGGACTTCTGGCCTATAGAACTGTGAGGCAATAAATTTCTGTGGTTCTAAGCTATCCAATTCGTACTGCTTTGTCATGGCAGCGCTAGGAAATGAACACAGGCAGGAAACCATTCAGTGGGTCTCGGTATTAAAGACTCACTTGAAGTATTCTAGATGATATATGGTAACAAGGCTAATTACACAAGCTACCACTACTGGCCTGGGCTGCTACTACACTGAGTCAAGACAGGTTCAGGGCATGCATGAAATGAAACTGCAAGTAACAGACACTGCTGAATCCAATGAGTGTGCCTGAAAAAGGAATGAGCACTGAGAAGTCTGAGTTCAGCCTTATGGACAATGGTGCCTTTGGGGAGAAAGAAATCATTTCTTACTCTGCAGGGAATTGGTTGTTGAGTGTGCGAGAAGTCGGAACTGTGAAGGAAAACACTCAAAATGGAATGAGTCATCAATTATATACCACCTTTGTTTCAGAAGCAGAAATCATAAAGGGATTTCTTTATGAAAACAAAGTACACTCTTTCTGAGCAGCATTTGGAATGTCAGAAGTAATTGTGGAATTTGAACCTTAAAGATTATTAGGCAGGATAAATTGACAAATTGCATGAGGAAAACTGAGGAAGAAAATGACCTGCTTCCTCAGTATCCTCTGACCTTTAATTCACCATGAAGAGAAAATGGGTGAAAAATGTATGTGTCACTGTCACCAACCTGGAACTTTTCAAAGCTCCTTGTGAATGGTGCTATTTGTGTGGAAAGGTACCTTGTGATGGTCAGTTTAGAAAATTGATTAGACTCATTAAAATGTATGTGATTTGAATCCAAGATAAGGAAATATCCACATGTACATGTAAGTCATTCTAATGAGCACTACTTGGAATTATGGACACACGTTTCTATGTAAGAAGCTTAGAATGCGTCCCGAATTGGAAGACATTAGAAGTAAAACCATTAAACCCAAATGATTTTGCTTACCTTTCAATGAATGCAATCCAACAACGTACTTCTTCCTGTTCTTGCAGTACCATCTGCAAGTATAAGACAAAGGGCTTTCTTTTGCCTTTTGTTCTTGAATTCAATGATTTCCGTTGGTTTCAAGTGAATAATTGGGTCCTTGTGGTAAAAGCCAAATAACCTTGTTTCCAACCATTTTAATTTAGCTAAAACCAAGAATCTTTTTTTTCGTTCCCACTATTCTACCCTGATTTTCTTCCTTTTAGGATAACTTTTTAAAAATGTCATACTAAAAAAAAAATGTAAGGCGAAACTAAAAGTGAGTTAAAACATGATCTCACTTACTTTGACCACAGTGTCGTTCTTCATTTTGATTTGGTGACTTACATATTAGAAGAATATAAAACATGTTTACAATCAGGAAGGAGAAATTACATAAAATTGGGGTCAAAGTAATGGCATCTTCTAATCCCACTCAGTGCAGAAATTCAATTGTGAATAAAACGGAGCTGGTTCAAAATCCATGAGAGGCTAAACGGATGAGTCCATATTCCAGTACGTTGTCAATCAATTCAAATTATGTTGCGACAATTCAGAGTGAGTTTTTCAAGTCTTCAAACAGGCACTTTCTTGAAGTTCGCCCAAAGCTTCTTTATATTTTGGCCTTCTATGCTATGTTGTGACATATGCCTATATTGAGCTGCGAATTTCATCTCCACCAGTTATCAGTGTAGTTGTCATTCACCTGGTCCTATATCTTATGACCCAATGTCTCTGTTATTACATGTTGGAGTCCTTCAACTTAATTTTCTCCTGGGCTGTTTGTCACTAAGCTGTTTGAAGGAGGTCATTGCCAGCCACAAAGGGAAACATGGGGTAGTCTGTGCTAACCTACATTCAGAACTCTCTCCAAAGTCTTCCTCATTTTAATGTCAAATTTCTTTCTTTGCATTACAATTGGATTTTACTGGGCTGTCCTTCCAACAGAGGGAATCGTCTATTTCAAAAAAAGCAATTGACAGAATGATACAGGTTGAGGGCTGTGCTCTTGGGGGAGGGTTAGCCTGTCTGATGCACTTGAGGCTGAGCTGGTGGATCTCACCGGCAGCAGGGAGAGACATTCACCCAGGTCCGGAGCAGTTTTCTGCACCCTCCCTTAGCAGTCCCCGCTGTGACTAACCTGGGAAGCCCCAGCATGCAGTGGCTCTGCTTTCCATATCTGCCCAAAGCACTCAGCTCCAGCGTTACTCTAATTCAAGGAACTGCTTGGATGAAAAACATTTCTTGTACCCTAGTTGGCAGATGCTTGCTATTTCTTTTGAAAGTCAATAACTTTGCCCCTACCTGCTCCTCCTCAGGCCCATACCTTCCTTGTTTTTTCAGCTATTTGGGGCATTTAAAAATAAATCCAGCTCTGAGCCACAGCAATGACATTGATACCATCTTCTTCTTGGCCCTGGCACACAAACTCAACACAATTGACTGTTTTGATATTTCTGGGCTGAAACTCTTCTCCTACCCAGATCTGATGTGCGTCCTGGTTCTCTAGCATGTCTGCACTCATACCCATCAATTAGCATGGCGGGATGCCCACTTAAACAAGGTGTGGAGCCAATTTCAACAAGGCAACGTGCCAGTCCAGTCCTGGCTCAGACAGGGACTGAAGCAAGTGACACAGCATGTCCATGAAGAGCCTTCCTGTGGGACAGTGCTGTCAGAGTAGGACCTCGCATTTCACTCCAGGGAACTGTTGCAGTGGAAATCTTTAATCACCGTGCATTGTTTTCATACTATTCTCTTTGTTGTTAGAAAAGACGTTAGAATTATAGGATTTTGTGGATTTAGGATTCTTCTTTTAATAGGAATTTTTTTTGTACAAGCAGAAATTACAAATGTGGGTATTACAAAGCATAGAGGGGCACAAAAAGAAGTGTAGGGCCTCCTTCCTCTTCCATGCTTCCTGCCCCCTGGCAGCCAGAAAATCATGTCCGCAGACAG
>NW_012152507.1:627712-630339 GCF_000956105.1 Propithecus coquereli
AAAAAAAAAAAAAAAAAACTTCTCAGCTTCACTGCTCTTTAAAAACTGGACTCTCTCAGATTAGTTCTGTGCATTCAGGAGGACAAAACCCTACCCTCACTCCCCCGGACCAGCATCTAATATCTAAGTTTTGCCAGAGATGTCCTGCTACAAAACTTCTCCATCCTTCTCAGCCTTTCTTCCATTTGCATAGGGCAGGCCTGACCCAGGAGGCAGCGAACCCGAGGAGTGAAGGCCTCACACTGTACCACCAACCAGGCTGTCTGTGAAGCTCCATCTCAGCCCTGCCCAGGTCTATGGTACTGGTCCCAACTGGCTTCCTAAAAAGGAGCAACATCCGACCCCTGCTGACCATCACGTGAACCCATCCAGTAGAAGTCAGGCACCATCATCTCATTATCTTCTGCAGTGAATAGGGCTATCAACCTGGGTGCTGTGACAAAAAACAATTCATCAAAGTTCTGGAGTCATAAACATGATTGGAGGCTTCAGCCAAAAGGGTCAGCAAGAAAGCAGAGGAATGAGGCTAACCGTAGTGAGGGCTGAGGAGAATTCCGCCTAAACACCAAAACTGGCTTTGACCTTGAAGGTGGACACAGGCCCAAGGCCAGGCAGAAGCCCATACTTCGCACTCACAGGTGGCAGCCACTGAGACCCCACCAGTCAGGGCTCTCACAATAGGACTTCTGGCCGGTGACCAGGCAATTCAGGGTGGGACAAGCCAGTGAGTAGCAAGTGGCAGAATGGCAGGCCAGCACTGGGGAGCTCCACACAGGCCAGGCCAGGCTAGCAGAGGGCCAGAGGGCTGGGTGGGGACACCAGGAGATTCCCAGCCTTACAGCTCTCACTGTTCTCATCTGTCCACTCCACTAGTAGGCCTTGTGAGTTCTCTTCCCAAAAAGTCCCAAATCAGTTTCCTCTTATACCTTCTCACTTCTGCCCCCAGCCTAATCTAAGCCACCACCAGCCTTCACCTGGATGATTGTGAAACCACTCTAACCAGTCTCCCTGATTTCATAGTTACCCTACACTCTCTGATCCATCCACACAAAACGGAATGACCTTGTAAAATACATAAATCAGAGCAAGTCTTCCTAAATCTCTCTAATAGTTTCCTGTTGTACCTAAAATCACATCTTCACAGCTTCCAACAGCCCGCAAGGCCCTGCTGGATCAGCCACCGCCTCCGTCTCCAGCCACATCTGTGCTGTGCCATCCCCAGGGGCCTTGGACAGCTCCCCAGGTGCACCACATCTTTCCCATCTACCAACAGGCATCCTCACTTGGGTCTCCTTTGCCAGGAGGACCGTTCTGCCTCTTCCTCCCAAGGCTGCCTCACACCCCCATTGGCATCTTACCACCTCCTGGTAGCGCCCTCCCCTGACCTCCTTTCTAGAGCAGCCAATCCTCACGCCTCCACTCTGCTCTTCCCTATCATAGCCTGTTCATTTTCTTCATAGAATTTATCTCACACCACATTTCATTCGTCTGCCTTTGCCATCACAGCATAGCCTTGTTAGGGCAGGGACCCTGTTGGTCTTCTTCCCTGCTCCACCTCTTGTGACTCAACAGTATGTGACACATGGAAAGTCCTCAGACACGTTTGTAGAATGAATAATGAAAGACTGGAGCACAGATGGAGGAGGGTGGGGGTAGGGATGTTACAGGTTGAATTGTGTCCTCCCAAAAAGATATGTTGAAGTCCCAACCTCTAGGACCTCGGAATGTGACCTTATTTGGTAATAGGTCTTTGCGGATGTAGTCAAGTTAAAATGAGGTCATTAGAGTAGGACTTAATCAGAAGTTCCTGGTGTCCTTATAAAAAGGAAAAATTTGAATGCAAACACTGACATGCATGGAGCAATGACCATGTGAAGGGACACAGAGAGAAGTCCGTGTGAAGACTGTTGTTATGGTGCTACAAGACAAGGAATGTCTGGGGCTACTGGAGCTGGAAGAGGCAAGGAATGATCCTTCCCCTGCAGGTTTCAGAGAGAGCATGGTCTTGCCAACACCTTAATTTTGGACTTCTGGCCTATAGAACTGTGAGGCAATAAATTTCTGTGGTTCTAAGCTATCCAATTCGTACTGCTTTGTTATGGCAGCGCTAGGAAATGAACACAGGCAGGAAACCACTCAGTGGGTCTCGGTATTAAAGACTCACTTGAAGTATTCTAGATGATATATGGTAACAAGGCTAATTACACAAGCTACCACTAGTGGCCTGGGCTGCTACTACACTGAGTCAAGACAGGTTCAGGGCATGCATGAAATGAAACTGCAAGTAACAGACACTGCTGAATCCAATGAGTGTGCCTGAAAAAGGAATGAGCACTGAGAAGTCTGAGTTCAGCATTATGGACAATGGTGCCTTTGGGGAGAAAGAAATCATTTCTTACTCTGCAGGGAATTGGTTGTTGAGTGTGCGAGAAGTCAGAACTGTGAAGGAAAACACTCAAAATGGAATGAGTCATCAATTATATACCACCTTTGTTTCAGAAGCAGAAATCATAAAGGGATTTCTTTATGAAAACAAAGTACACTCTTTCTGAGCAGCATTTGGAATGTCAGAAGTAATTGTGGAATTTGAACCTTAAAGATTATTAGGCAGGATAAATTGACAAATT
>NW_012152507.1:634369-653525 GCF_000956105.1 Propithecus coquereli
GTCCTATTTTACTATGATCTATGTTCTGAAAGTTATTCACATGTATTGTATTTGTACAGCGAAAACATGACAGAACCATGTGCTACTGTCCATCTCTTCCCAGCTGTGTTTACACATTGGTAGCTTGAAATTGGCCATGGTAGGATGGTTCAGACCCTAAAAATCAACAATTCTACAAATAGGGCTTTTAGTTATTTATTTTTTTCTAGAGAGCTGGTGGTTGAACACTCCCCAGCACACCACTGCCTGAAATTCACAAAAGTCAAACTCTTCTGTTCTGCAGTAAAGTAGACAGAATCTTTCACACTCCCTTTTACATTGTTCTGCTGCGTTTTCCCAAGGCTGAGCTCCGCCTTCGATTTCCAGAGTCTCAAAAAGGTTTTGGAAAAGGCCCTTTCTGTCGTCCCGTCTGTCCCAAGGACTCAGGCACCAGTGAGCGGATGCTAGAGTGGGCTGCAGAGGGAGAATGACACAATGCTGCACTGGGAACTCCCTCCCTCTGGCCTCAGCCACACCATGTGTCTGTCCCTTCTCCTAGAGCCAGTTCTTTCCCCGGGCATCCCTCAATCCTTCTCGATCATGTTCTGCCGCTCCCAATCCTCAAGTCCTGTTTAGCCTCAAAACTCTCAAGACTTGAGAAGTGCTGAACCACTTCTTCACTGTTACCAACGGGAATAGAAAAGAAAAAAAAACAACAAAGCAGGACAGATTTGAGCAAGAAGCAGGAAATGATTACACTTTGTATCTAATTAGTTACAGGTGATGAAACAACAGATCGAGTCAAAGAGAATTCAGGTTAACGTTCTTTGACACCACTGGGTTCCATACTTGGAATTATCCGGATTACAAAGAGTAAAGTCTGGCAGGGACTCATACCTGAGGAGAATTCAGCATTTCAACTCGCAACCCTATCAACAAGGGGTGACGGTGATCAAAGTGGGAAGGTGATGATATTGGCTTGAAATGCTTCTCAAAAATTGAAATACTCAAAAAAAATGCTAGTACTATAGGGAGTGTTTAAAAGTCCATTAGATTTGATGGTGTTTCTTTACTCTTTGTCTTCCTCGACCCTCTAAGGCATTGAACAGTGCTGGTCATGGCCTTTTCTTTGAAATAGTCTCCTCATTCAGCTTCTGTACCAGTCCGGGGGCTTGGAGCGAGGAGACAGAGAGATTAAGAGAGAGAGAGAGAGATTGATTTTTCTTTCAAGGAAGGAGCTCGCAAGATTGTGGCTGCTGGCAGGTCTGAAATATGTAGGACGGGCCAGCAGACTGGAAATTCGGGTGGGGTCTCCACATTGCAGTCTTAAGGCAGAATTCCTTCTTCAGGAAACCTTGGTCCTTACTCCGAAGGCCTTCAACTGATTGAATGAGGCTGCCCACATTATCAAGGGTCATCTCCTTGACTTAGAGTCAACTAATTGTAAATGTTAATCACATCTACAAAATGCCTTTAGAGCAACATCTAGACAAGTCGTTCCGGGCACTATAACCTAGCCGAATTGACGTAAAATTATCCATCACAACTACTAAGCAGGGCCTTTCTCCTGGCTGTTCGGATCCTTCCCCACCAGTCTCTTTCCAGCCTCTTCTAGTATCGTGTACCTCTTACATATTGGTATTCTCCAACATGTAAGTCCCCATACATCTGAGTTTGGGGAGTACAGTTCTTAGAAATGGAAATAGAACTGTTAACAGCACCTGATACACCTAAGTAAATTGTGAAACTTAAGACATGGTTTTGTTTGGTCTGGGGCAGTATAACAATAGCAAAATTTTCATCAGGACAGAAAATTAAAATAAGGAGGAAACAAAGGCACTGTCTGTGCTCCTTAAACTCTTTGGGCACGACATATCTAGATTTTCCAAAGTTTCTTCTTCAGCACTTTTCTCTTCCTGCTCAACATTATTTCTTTGGGGATGTCACCCGTGTCCAGCCTTCAATGACACCAACACATCAATGTCTCCAAAGTGATTTCCCAAACTTCAAATAAGTTTGAGATGTGCCAATCTTTAGTTTTTAGTTAAACTCAATAAGCATTAGCCACAGCAAACCTTGCGCACTGGGAATTGTCAGAGCCACAGATCTTTTGGGAAACACTGCCCTAAATCTATATTCTGAGCCCAGGCGCCTCTCAAGTTTCAGAGCAGTGTTTCCAACTGCTTACTGTGTACACTGACTGAGATGTCCCATGGCAACTGAAACTTAACATGATCAGAGCTGACATCATTTTGCCTGATGCAAAATTTCTCTTCTTATGCCCCTTTTCTCCTATAATTGCTATCTCTTTCCATAGAACTTTAGTCATCCAAGAAAAAGACCTGGGAGACCACGTAGACTTTTCTCTTCCTCTCCCCTCGCAACTCCACATGGACCACTTTTCTCACCATTTTCCAAAATGAGTCGAAATTGGGCATCTGCTCCTGCCTGAGTCCTGCCCTTCCATTTTCCCTCTATCTGCTACAGTCACCTCCCCACTGTGCTCGTGTTGCCCCTGGTGACCTCTTTACCTCCAGATGGAAGGTCCTAAAACACAAAATGATCATATCACTCTTATGCCCAACACCAGTGAGTTGTCTACAGGTAAAAGTCACAGCTCTCATCTTGGGTAATGTTCTATGTTTAATTTCCGATTAGAACCTGAAGTTTTCTTAGTTCCTCCTGAGCGATTTAGAGAAAAAGTCCTCTACCTTCCTTTAGGATATGAGTATGTCCTTGGATTTGAAAAGACAGCGAAACAAAGTGAAATTTGGGAAGCATAACTCCCCCAAAAATGTAGGGGGCATTCGTTGATGTTTAATTTGAGGGGTCATTTGTTTTTGACCACAGAAAATTGAGAGATGGCTGTTTAGGGACTCATTAGACCAAATAGTCTGAATCAGGCTCTTGATCGAGTTAGGAAAATGGAATATTTCACACCATAATTACACTGAACTTCCCCAAATATCAGGAAATTGGGAAAAATTCTGGATGCTTTCAAAAAACCTTTTTAAAACCTTCTAATAATATAAGATATTGTGATACTGAAAAAGCAGGTTTCAGAACAATATTTAAAATCTTATCTCAACTTAAAACTTTCACCTTTATATACTCAAGGGGTAGAACTAATATATTTTTCTATACAAGCAAACAAAAATCCTGGAAGAAATATATCCCAAAATACTAGTAGTGTTTATCTCTAGACAGGGTGAATTTATCATTTTTGTATTATTCTATCTGCTTAATTGTGTTTTCTAATATGTCTACAATGAATATGAATTATTTTTGTAATGAGGAAAAGAGGATGATTTTTAAAAAATGTTAAATACTTAAAAATTTTTGGCAGCCTATTAGGCTGACCAATCTTAGTCTACTTTGTCCAGGATGACCTCAATTTACCTCTTTTCTGTCTCTCTCAGTTGTTTTTCTTCCAGGAAAACAGCATGTCAATTTTAAATAGTCAGTAGTATACTGTCAGTGCCCACCATGTGGTCTGGCATTTAACATATTTTCCAGGAGAAGGTAGCGTGGCTCAACCATGATGACAGCCCTTCTAAGAAAACTCTAGCTGCTCTGTTTCAGAGCTTAATGGTAAAAAATACAAACTACTTTAATCTCAAAATATATAAACCATGTATATTGAGGTACATACAAAAATAATTTAAGGACCTTGAATGCAAACTAAGTCTACTATTTATTATGATTTATTTGTATACCAACCCATTCTAATATCCTAAATATTTTAACAGCTTGGCATGGATTTTTTTTCCTTTTTTTTTTCAGAAGTGGTCTTATTATGGCTGGAATGTTTAGTAATTAACTTTCCCATTGTTTTCAAATAGATTTCAAGTTAGGTACTTAAAATACTAGTTTTTCTTCACCCTACTTGGTGTGGATGGGTAATATGCCTTTACTTATTTATTTTCATACTTTTATTTTAAAAGCATTCCCCTTCAATGTGCCAGAACAAAAATAATTTTGAATATATTATACATGGCTTTTAAAATTGTATCTTCACTCCAAGAATTAATTTCAAAACCAATGAAGTTCCCATAATATTTAGATTCTAATATCTGAGGAAAAAAGCATACGTTTTTAATTAAATTAGGTTATCTTCTTATTTTATTATTTTATTTAATAAATTTAACAAGTTTTTAAATGAGTAAGAGTTTCTGAAATAGGTCATAAATTCTTTTCTAAAGGATCACACTACAGAACTCTTTTACTTCTCTGTATGACGTAATGAACTCACACTTAATATAGTCTTCTGGTATCTGATAACCTAGTGTCCTGAAATTTCAATAAACATGCTAGTTTAAAAAAGCACAGCAGAGAAATGGGAGGAGAACTTTCTTAGGAGCAGTGCTGTCCAGTAGAACGATCTGCAATGATGGAAATGTTCTATATCTGCGCTGTCCGAGACTGTGGCCACTAGCCACACACAACTATCGAGCATTTACAATGTAGCTGGTGTGACTGAGGAGCTGAAGTTTTGGTTTGATTTTATTTTAGTTAATTCAAATTTAAATAGCCACATGTGGCTGGTAGCTATTGTATTGGACTGCCCGCCTCGAGAGTTATAGTTGGTTGAATTACATTCAGATGAAAGCGTTCATGGATACTTGCCACTTAGTAATGTTCCTTTTGCCTTAATAAAATCAATGTTGGGACTTGCCTAATTTCCCAAAAAGAGTAAATTAGCTGTTTTCATTATCTCTTTACTTCCAACTCTTCCCTGGCAGATGGTAGGCTACAAGAGCTCTATCTATTTCTCCTGAGAATACCGTTGGCATTTCACTCTATCCCAGAAACTGTCTAGTGGAGCCCTGGGGCTATCCTGATCAACTTCAAACTGATTAAAAAACAAAGTCCTTTATCTTCTACTTATAAGAGAATGATGAGTCAATAATACAACTTTTATTTTTATATATAGCTAAAGAATATTTATTAATACTAGTAACCTACTGATAATTATTATTGGGGATCTAAGGGTGATAATTATATTCCCGTCCTCACCTGTATTAGTCAGGATCCCAACAGGAAACAGAAGACATTCAGACTTATAATTAAGGAGAATTTTAAAAAAGACTACTTGCAAAGGTATAGTCTGAGTTAAAGGAAACCTACAAGGGGTGGTGCAGTACCCCAGGGCTAGAAACAGAGGTGAGCTGTCTCACTACTCCTAGGGCTGATAGGGCAAGGGAAGGAGGCAGTTTCTGGATCCATGAGAGAGTTCTTTCAGGAGAATATTGCTTGATAGGAGCTGTGGTCTTTGTGAAAGGGACACAGCCAACCCTGGCAACCATCCTCTGATGGCCTCTTGTTGCATCCCGTTGGCTAACTCAGCTGGCAGCTATAGAACCTATAGATACAGTCCATTAAGGCAGCCTCCTAGAGCACAAGAAGGGTGGGGTAAACCTGGGTAGGAGATCTGGAGAAACAACAGAAATAATCCAACCACTCCTCCCAAGTTTGAAACCAATTGACAGAGACACGGATGCTTCTAAATCAACCAAGAGAGACATTAGATGAATATAAAAACATCAGCTTTATTACTCATAAAAGCTGGATTGAATGACAACGTTTGGATTTGTATATTGGACCCAATTTATGCATCTTCCCAGATTCACATGGCCCCACCTGCTCTCAGTAGACGGCACCACTCCCTCCCCATCGCCACTATCACCTAACTTACCCAGCACCAATTTTTAACATCAGTAAGTATCTTAACTTCCCACAGGATAAGGGCTGGCTCTGGCATGACTCAACATGCCTACCATGGCAAGAGCCATGGGAGCTTTGCCACTGGGCTTGGAGGCTGTGGATTCTCCCATCTGCTGGACCCAGAGAAAATGGTATACAGTGAATCATGGAATACAGCTCCCCCAGCAGCTTCCTGGGAGGAAGAGGGGCAAAATGACACTGCTCAGAATTGTAGGGGAGTTACCACCCCATATGCAAACTTTGACTAGTGGTACACAAGAGACAATGTAGGGGTGAGGAACTAGCAAGTAAATCCTTTTTATTTCTTCCCCTCGGCAGAATAGAATACTTTGAGATGATTTTCCAAACATCCTATTTGGAGACTGTAATGTTCAAACAACTGGCTGGGTTTTCTTGCAAAACTCTGGCTGGTTCAATAACACACCACCTTGTATTTGCTGTCCCTCTTTCTCAGCCTGTGGACTGTGATAGATTCAAGATGGCTGCAAATGCTTTGCTATTCCTTCTATTGAGAAGTAGAATCTAATTTTCCTTCCTCTTGAGTCTACCTTGGCCTTAGAGACTTCCTTGACTAATAGAATGTAGTGGAAGTCATATTTTTGAACTTCTAAGGCTAGGTCACAAGAAGGCTTGCAACTTCTGCCTGGTTCTCTTGGAATACATTTTCTCCAGACACTCTCTCTGGGTATTGAACCACAATGTTGAGAGAGGCCCAAGTCACTCAGAGAGTTTATATGTGTCAAATAGCTCCAGCTGAGTTCCCAGCCACGAGCCAGCATCAACCACCAGCCATCCTAGACCAGGAACCTCATATGAGTGAAGAGACCATCTTGATAGTGGATCCTCTAGCTCAGCCACCATAACTGATGGATCAGAGATAAACCACTCAGCCAAGGCCTTCCCAGATTCCTGACTCACAAAATCAAAGGCAAAAGAAAATGGTTGTTAGAAGCCACTATGTATTCAGGTAGTTTGTTACATAGCAATAGAAAACTGGAAGACACTCCTCAATGGGCTTCTCTTAGGAGGTATTTCATAACAGTCGTATATATTCTTCTTATAGGATCAAGCAACTGGCTGTGTTTTCCTAGGAGGCTGTGCCTGACTCAGTAATGGACCACTTTGTATTTGCTGTCCCTCCTACCCTGCCTTATGTCCCTTTTGTCTTGACTCCGGCTAGCCTGGGATTATACTACTGGTAACTAAAGCATTACCATACAAACTTTGCCTCAGGCCTTGTTTACTAATAAAGTTAATACAAGAAGTGTCCTAGAATGGAGACCCTAGAATGGAGTGGGACTTCGGACTTAACGTCCATCTGTTGGAAAGCAATCAGAAAAGTGGGATGGTAATAGCCTCTAGAAGTGGCTTCACAGTCACTAACTCTTTCACCTGTAGTGACTGAGATGAAGTAGAGGTGGCAGGCAAGACTTTGGGAAGTCATGGACCTACTGCATTTGATCAGTAAAGATGTGACAATTGTGGTGTGTGTGGGCTGCTTTGGAAGCATTTGAGGCCTTGCTAAAAGAAACTGATAGGCTCTGGGCATCCGATTACTAGCTTAAGCCACGCTCTGAAAGCAAGAGATCCTCTATGGCAGCTTTAAATGAGGCTCTCATATCCTGCAGCTGGACTTAAAGTTGGTTAGGATGGGATTATAACAGTGGCAGAGCTCTAAGGAAAACTAAATGTGCAGCCTTAACAGGTCTCCTACATCAAAGCCAGGGTTTTGATAGGGAAAGAGCTGAAAATTGAGACCTGAGATGGGGACATTTGTGTAGACAAACTTGGATCTTTCTGGCTGGCAGAAACAGACTGGTTCCTCTTGTCAGTGACAAAGTGTCACCCCTTGCCTCCACGAAGAGCATGCTGTGATCTTATCTGACGCAGGGGCCTCCCAAAATTATGTTTGTTCTCAAGTTTCGCTCCAGACCCACTCTAGCCTTCCCTCACTGTCTCTAGACAGATAACCAGGAGAGAGGACAAGCCCTGCTGGTGAAGAAAGAGCTTCTTTGCCAAAGGAAATGTGGACCCTGATGAAATGTGCTGGCAGGAACTGTGACAATACCCGTGAGAATGGTTTTGAGGGCATTTGATTGTGGGAGGCAGACAGGGGCCAGGTAAGTGAGAATGGATTGATAGGGGACACTTTGCCGGGACTCGGGATTCAATGTTCCAGCAAGAACACCTGGAGCTGGTCCTTATACATTGCTGCAATGGCTCCCTCAAGTCTGGTGACCACAAGGTCCAAAAATGAATGAAGCGGAGCTATTGAAATTTTCTTGACATAGTTTTGAGAAAGGAGCCAGAAATCTCAAGGAGGTGGGCGGGTAAGAATGGATTCACTTTGTAAGACCTACCACCTGTGTTTCCCAGAAGGGAGGCAATAAGGAATGCCACGGGAAATGGGGCTAGGATGGGGGTGGGTCATCGGCATCTTTGAGAAGCTCCTTGGTGGCTGTCCTCTGTAGGCTGGGGTTCACAGTGGGAGATCCTACTGTGGAATTGGGCCCGTCTTATTCATGGTGGTAAAAGGAATCTGCACTATCAAAGACCAGGTGGTAGCCCTTAGCCATCAAAGGAAAGATAAAGCCAATTACCATTCTGAACAGCAAGACCCCAGTATGAGTGAGGGTGCCTACTTTCAAAGATGCACAGCAGTGGGAAACTGACTAGAGTGATGCTTGATTTGGGTAACTTAAAATCCAAATCAGGAGCTGTTGAGCAGAAGGCTAGCATTGCCCTCCACAATAGAAAATTGCACTTGGTCATTGAGTTTCCAGATCTAAGTCAGTTAACAAACCCAGAGCCCACTGATTGGAGGAGATTCTGGATCCCCTTGAGGAAAGACCACTGCAAGTATATACAGTAAATATTCCTCTGATCCTTCCCCAGAGAGAACTGAAGCAATTTGTCAGGATAACTGTACACTAGGGAAAAAGTACAGCCTGGACTTCTCAAGGACTATTAGCTGCAGTGCGTGAAAAGATGCTGATATCATGAGACCTGAAACAACACCTTAGCCCTTTGGTTAGAACAGAGGCTTACGGAGACCAAGCCCATCTACTGATGTGTTCAGTGGTTTGGATACCCACTTTGCAATTATTTCTCTGGTTGCCAAATGTATGATTGAGACAGATATACTTAGTTTCTGGCAACACCCTCAAATCAATTACCTGTCCTGTGGAGTAAGGGTCATTGTGGTAGGAAGAACTAAAGTGCAGGGTTTCTCAACCTCAGCACTACTGACATTTTGAACCACACAATTCTTTGTGGTGGGGGCTGTCCTGGGCATTGTAGGATGTTTAATAGCATCTCTGGCCTCCACCCACTAGATGCCAGTAATAACTTCTAGTCATGATAACCAAAATTGTTCCTAGACATTGCCAAGTGTCCCTTAGGAGGGCAAAATCACCCCTGATTGAGAACCACTGGCCATGGGTAAGCCACTGAAACTGCCTCATTTCTTGCCAATTGCAGAAGTAATACCATAATTCTTAAAGAATTATGGATATTAACACAATCGTCAAAGATAAAGGGATTCCCATAATATTCTCTTTTGATACAACTCTCTGGCTTCTCTAAAAATCAAATGGATCCCAGAGGATGACAGTGAATTTAACCATAGGATAGACCTAATTATACTACACTGCCAGATGTGGTATCTCTATTATAGCTACCAAGCCTCTAACACTTAAGATATAACTATTGATTTGGCAAAGATTTTCTTCTCAATAGCTATTAGCAGGGAAGAAAAGAAGTAGCTTGCCTTTATGTGGCTGTTAAGAACTATGTAGGCTCTGAGGTTTCACTTTATTTGCAAGCTAACAAGTTGCCCTGCCACAGTTTCATGGATGTTGGCAAAAGATATAATAAGATCCTGGATCAGACACAAAGGACTTTATCACTCATGGAAAAAGCAGTATTGAGAGTTTTGTGTTCATTTGTATTGGTTCCCCATGTCCCCCAAGCCCCACAGAGGGATGAAGGTGATGGCACAAGTGGGCCAAGAGGATGCCTACTCACTCAGTGGGTTGCATTACATTAGAGGAACACTGAGCTTGGGGAATTTACCGCTTTTATTCTAAACTTTGGTTGGAGAGGGTATGTTACCTCATCCCTCAAGTTTGATCACTGCAAACAAAACCCTGAGAAATTGTCTGGGTAAAGCATGGTCAGAGCCGTGTATTCCCAGCATATAGAGCAACAACGCACAGGGATACCAGGAACCCATGGCTGGTTACCTCTCCCAACAGTGATGCTATGGACTGAATCTTTGTGTGCCCCCCAAACTCATGATTTAAAGCCTAAATCTCTGGCATGATGCTATTTGGAAGGGAGGCTTTGGGGAGGTAATTAGCTCATGAGAATGGAGCCCTCATGAATGTTATTTGTGTCCTTATAAGAAGAGACATTAGAGAGATAATCTCTCTGTCCACTATGTGAGGATACAGGAAGAAGTTGTCCATCTGCAAACCAGGAAGAGGGCCCTCACCAGAAACAGCATCTGTGGCACCTTGACCTTGTACTTCCCAGCCTCTACAACTTTGAGAAATAAATTTCTGTTGCTTAAGCCACTCAGTCTATGGTATTTTTGTTATAGCAGCCCAAATGGACCAAGACGAGCAGTAAGGACACCTTCACTGATTTGCCTCAGTGCTATGTCAACACCCATCTCTGTCGTAATATACCTCACAGGAACTATGACAATTTTTACACTACATAGAATATCATGCTGGTCCATGACATTGATAAGATCATGCTAATCAGACATGATCAGTAGGATTTCAAGAACCCTAGGTATCTAGTAAGTCACATGCATGCCAGAGGATGGGAGATTAATTTTACAGAAATTCAGGATCCCCCACGTTGGTAAAGTTTTTGGAGGTCAAGTTACCTGTCAAGTTGCCTGAAATACACCAGGACAACTTCTCTAAAGTAAAGGAAAAATGGTTTCTCCTTAAACCTTCTACCACTAAGAAAGGTCCAGTGATTTTTGGCCCTCTTTGGATTTTGAAACCAGGTGACTTGAGAATATTTCTCTATGGTGATCTCAGTATTATCAGATTCATGAGTCATTAAGTTGGGCAGAAATAGGATTTGATGGAAATGGTATATTCAGGACTAGGTTCAAGTTAATCCAGAAGGTATCAAAAAATCATTTATACAGGTAACCTAAATCTCAAGTCACCTACATCTATTGCACCAATGGCTCGCTCTAAACTCATGTTTCTGGCCTCAAAGGGAGGGGGTTACAATAAGTTGGTGAAGGAAGAAAGGATATGGGTGTGGTTCACAGACTTTGGTCTTCCACAGTCCCTGGTTGTTCAGTCTGTTCCCAAGAGCAACTCTGTGTGGCCCTGCATAGAGCATGGTGTCCTTCCCCAGGCTGTGAGCATATGTGACTAATCAACTGCTATCAGTTTTACCTGTCCAATGTTGGGTGTCATGTTTGGCCACCCCATACCCCTAAGGTGGAAATGTTTTCCTCTCCAGCAGGGTGAAGAAAAGGCAATTAAACAGTAGGATTGGGCCCTCATGCGTTGCAAACTTACGGTTAGAGACCCTGGTTCTAGGAAAGTGAGATCCTGATTCAGAGAAAATAGTGAAAGTTCCATTGAACTATTATAGGAGCTGCAACTGCCTCCTGGCCACTTTGGGATTCTCATACTAGTGGAGCAGCAGGCACAAAAAGGTGAGGGTAACTGTAGTGGCTAGTGTAATCCACCCTGATTGCTATGAGAAGCTAGGGTTACTACTACACCCTGGAAGCATCCTTCAGCTGTGTCCGGAATGGGCTGTGGCTGCCTGTCTTGGGGGCAACTTTGGCCACTCTTTGTTTAACATCCCCAGGAATTGGGTTTCCCCAGGGTAAGAACTAGGCTCTGACACTACTGCCATCATGAGTGTCATGATGAAAGCCACAGCAGCTTTGATGCCTAGGACCAAACCAATGGGACCCACTAAGGATCTGGCTTTTCCTACCCCGAGGATGTGGGATCTGAGTTTCCCATCAGCTGCCTGGAAGGGCAAGTCATGCCACCTAGAAGTATAAAGGAGTAAAATTCCTGTGAGGCAGACTTGGATCAATGAGAGACAGCAGACAGAATGTGTGTGGGGGGGTGGGGAGGGGGGTTGAATCAGTAAGTAATTCGTCTCCCTTCTACCCACCAAAGGACTTTTCTGAAATGGTGGTTCCACACAGCTTGCATGGATACATCACATGTGACAAGGTAACTGGCTGGTTTTTTTTTTTTCCAAACCTGTGTCCAGCCTAGTAATAGACCACTTTATATTCATACACCTTCCTTTCCTTCCTCACTTATGTTTTCCTTCACTCCAGTTGCCCTGGAATTACATCCCTTCCTAATAAAATTTAGCATGTAAGCTTTATCTTCAGGTTCTGCTTATTGTCTTAACTTATGCTAAAACAATGTGTGAAAATAATGGGTTTCTGAATACTTCTACCAGAATAAAATTTACCCACTCAGTAAAAGGTAATAGTGGAAAAATATGGTATTGCCAACTGAGACAGGCCACTTTTTGCATGAAAGAGAAGAATTGTAAAACAGAGAAAGAAGTATTAATTTTATTAAAGATACTTAAATCTTTCTCCCAAACTCACCAATCAAATAAGTTGTTTCTCCTCCCACTGGGAAAAGTGAGTGAGAGGCAAGGACAGCCTCGGAGCTATTCCACTATATGTTGCCTCAAGGATACATGACATCAGGGGAATTGATTCTCCTTCCTCCATGGTGACTGATATTTGGCATTTATTCCTTTTGTCATTGTCCCACAGTTCTTGGGTATTCTGGTTCATATTTTTTATTATTTTTTTCTTTTTGTATGTCAGTTTTAGAAATTTCTATTGATGTATCTACAAGTTTATTGATTCTTTCCTCAGCTGTGTCCAGTCTATTGCTAAGCCTATCAAAGGTGTTCTTCATTACTGTTATAATGACTTTTATTTGTAGCATTTCCTTTGGATTCTTTCTGAGAATTTCCATCTCCTTGCTTACATTACTTATCTGTTCTTGCATGTTGTCCACTGTTTCCATTAGGGCCTTTAACATATTAATCATAATTGGGTTAAATGCCTGGTCTGATAATTTCAAAATCTCTGCCATACCTAAGTCTTGTTCTGATGTTTGCTTTGTATCTTCAAACTGTTTTCCATCTTTTAGTATGCCTTGTAATTTTTTGTTGAAAGCAGAATATGATGTAATGAGTAAAAGAAACTGAAGAGAATAAAACTTTTGCGTAAGGTTTTATGTTTATCTGTTCAGGAGTTGGACTTTGTTTACTGTTTTCTGTAGCTGTGGGTATCAGATGCTAAAATTTTTTCTGGTGGCCTTGCTTTTGTCTTCTCTGTTGTCTTTGGGTTTCCCTAGAGACTTCTTCTTAAATAAGGTCTGAGACATACAGTTACTTCAGTTGTAATTCCCTGTTATTTCACAGGAGCTTTATTGCTGTGTTGATAAGATATGGGGAAAGGTGAAGCATTGTATAGTCCTATGCTTAGGTCTCAATATTTTAGTGAGCCTGTGCCCCCAGACTATGACCTTCACACATGCTTTCCAGGTTCTTTCCCTCCCTCTCAGATGAAACAGGAAGACTAGAGGGGGCTGGAGTTGGGTATTTCCCTTCCTCCTTCAATTAGGCTCTAGTAAAACCCATTCTGGTTAGGCTCTTTTAAATTAGTTTTCCTTTTCCTTGAGGGTAGGCCTTGTTAGCAAGAATGGAGCTCTGGGCTATTTCAAAATGACCATAGACTTCCCAAGCTTAGGATGGTTTGGCTTACAATTTTTCAACTTTACAATGATGCAAAACCTATACACATTTGGTAGAAACTATACTTTGAGTACCCATACAAGCATTTTGATTTTTAAAATGCTTGTATGGGTACTCAAAGTATAGTTTTGAGTACTATACTGAGTATTCAAATACTGAGTACAGTATTCAATAAATTACATGAGATATTCAACTCTTTATTATAAAATAGGCTTTACATTAGATGATTTTGCCCCACTGTAGGCTAATATAAGTGTTCTGAGCATGTTTAAGGTAGGCTAGGGTAAGCTATGATGTTTAGTAGGTTAGATATATTAAATGCATCTTTGACTTATGATATTTTCAACTTGAAATGGGCTTAGCAGAATATAACCCCATTGTAAGTCAAGGAGCACCTGTATATCTCTCCTCCTACTACTAGAAGCACAAGGGTTTTTTCCCCCTAATCTTCATTGTAAGAACCTGGTAGAACTCCTGGAAGTAAAACTCATGAAAGTGTGGAGGTCCCCTAAGACTGGGTTCCCCCTGGCATTTTTAACTCTCAAGCTGTCCACACCAAACCTGCAGCAATTCATCTATTACAATTTGGATTTTCCAACCCTGGCACTGGTTCTTGTGGAGGTTTCTGCTCCTGGACTTCTGTTCCAGTAAACTGTCATTCTCTGAATCCACCTGTATGTCTCTTCGCCTTTGGGGGCAGTGGTTTGCTCTGTGACTTCAATTCTCTGATGGATCTATCTAAAAAGAGTTGTTAATTTTCAGTTTGTTTAGATTTTTTTTTTATATGGATGGGAGCGATGACTTCCAAGCTCCTCATATGCCAGACTGGAAACAGGAGGGTGGTACTTTTGTTTTGCTTGTCATTTATAAACTAAAATTTTAATGCAAATTTTGATTCATTATCATACTAATAAGTCTGACTACCATGCCCTGTAATATTGTGAAATGCTTGCTGTACATGTATAAACATATGCAGATGATTAAAAAAAAACCGAAAGGTAAGAACTGGTCTAGTATGTGGGCCATGTGGTCTTGTGCTCTAAGTGGGCCATGGCCAGAATTTGAGAACCACTGCCATGTATTGTGACCTTGCCACCTATATCAAAAGGCAATTGTTTGGTTCCCATACCTCCACTGAATCTGAAATCTCTCCTACTACCTATCATCACACTTAGAACCCAACAGACAACAACAAACAATGTTTTAGCCATATGCACCGTCTGGAATATTGTGCTAAGATTCCAGCCATGTCCTTTTCTCCTCTCTAACTCCAGTAAAATGTCAAAAAACCTTCATCTGTTTCCCTTAGAACCTAGGAAAGAGATGATCTAAGAAATCTGCCTTGTTTCTTGTCTCTGGGTCACAACTTGGCCCACTTCAGTCCTCTAAATCTGAAGGTATCTCCTAGGCAGAAGCAAGCCAAGTCCTCCTGAGGAAGAAAAAGGAAACGACATATCCTCCCAAAGGTGCGTTGCATCCTCTTACCCTCGACAAGTGGGAGACAGCCAGCATTAGGGCTCCAGTGGGCCATTAGGGTCTGTATGTACCCCCTGCATTAGAATCAACAGAGGCAACTATTAAAATTACAGGTGCCTGGGCCCCTGTCCAAATTTACCAAATCAGAAGTTCTGAAGTTATAATAAGATTCTCTGATTTTTCTCATGCACATCAAAATTTGAGAGCCACCGGGTTAGAGTAGCATGGAGGGTGGGAGGGCAGGCATGAGGGGTAGTAGTTGTCATTAAGATCTGAAATACAGCTTTGTTTCCATTCTTGGGTCAAATTCATCAGGCAAGGGTGACTAGCCCATGGTCCTATGGCATGTTTTTTGGAGCTTGACTCCTTCGAACAACCATGAAGTAAACATAATTTCTATTACAAACAATATTCCTATTGTGAATAAGGTAATTTTATATATTCTGAAGTATTGCAAATCGGAGTATTATGTTAAGACACATGACTAATAAAGGTATTTGTCTGTTTTTAATAATAATAGCAGTAGTAACAAGGGCTAACTTTTTTGAGCATTTAACGGTCCTTTAGACAGGGTAAGTGGTTTTTATCTAGTAGCTCAATCAATTCTTACAGAAATCATGTAAGGTAGATAAAATGATTATTCCCATATTACACATGATAAAACTGAGACCTCAGGAAATGAGGTAACTATACCAAATTATATAACTTGTGAGTGGCAGGGATAGAATATAGCCCAGAACTGTCTGCCCAAGCTCATAACCACTGTCTCACTACATTAAAATTAATTGGATAATAACATATTTAAAAATTATAGTCTTTTGTGATACTGGTCAATTCTGACCCTTGCCTTTGCTGTTTGGCTCCTTTACATGATAAATCTTTGATATTTAATTTTGAGTGTGTAGATGGCTGAATGTGCCTACATTTAATTAAAGAGAAGTACATTTAATTGTGCTGGCAAATTTTAAGTGCTTGGCTATCCTGAGCTGGCAAAATCTTCTAAGTTCTTGAGTTAACCCCCGTATTTCCAGAAGTTTTGCTTAACAAACGAAAGTTTATTCGAACAGCGACACCCTACTCAGTTTTTGAGTATGAGGTTTTGCTGGAGAATCCTGCCCTGGCTCCAGTCGCTGATGCCGTGGAACGTGCTTCTGGGACTTCACCGGAAATGGCCTCCAGAAAGCCCTTCCCAACCTTTCCCGGGTACGCGGGACTTAGCCACATAGCGGTTCTCAGATTATTTGATAAAAAGCCTTTCTGCTTACTCAGGAGTGGGGAGCAGTTTTAATAAGGGGCTTAGGACAAGGACATTTGAATATCAGCCTCTCAGAATTTAAAGCTCTTTTCAAAACCAGAACCAGTATTTTCTAAACCAAATGCTAAACCTCCAGGTCCCCATTTGCAAATAAAACACCGCAAGTTTCTGGCATTTGCTTACCGTCGTTTCTTCCGGCACAATAACCGGGCACCCTGCTAATGACGGTGTGGCTGTCAATATCACTTTCAAGTTATGAGACCTCTTCAGGGTAGGATAAAGGGGAGAAAGAAGACGGTCAACAGGCAATCGGCTTTCATTTTATCACTCCCTGGAGGATTTTCATTACTCTTTCAGTATCGAGCCTTACCTTTTCCCTTCTCAAGGTCAGCTCTGTCTAGACAGTTACTAGCTCCAACTTCCTGCAGCTAATGCACATCCACAGTCGGCTTGTGACCACAACCTCACAATGCGCCCTTGCACCTGAGTCCGGAGAGTCCCTTCTTTTCTGAATTATTTGTGACCTTTCTCTGGGTTAAAAGGTCTCTTCTGCAGCAGGCAGTCTGACTTGTTATGGTGATTGCACTGCAGAAAGCCGCTTCTACCTTGTTAGAAGTGACATCACTGTACATTAAAGGCATCATATCTCCTTTCATATTAAAATGCCTGTCAGTTCTCCTGCTCAAAGGTTGTAAATCTGCCAGAGTAGCCTGAGCTTGGGGAGTTTTCATTATGAAAATATGAAGATAAGCACTCTGTTTTACTGTCAAAGAGAAAGAGGTAGACTTCTAGTAATGACATTACTTTAGGAAATAAATATACATTTTCTTAACTGAGTGTTATATAAGCAAATTTCGAAAAGATAGCTTTCTCTCTCTTTTTTTAAAGTTTTTAAAATTCGGGCTCAAAATGCTAGCTGCCATAGCTCAGATAGGAAATATAGCTGGAGTATGATTTATTAATGCATGTATTTTACACTTTAGCTCTCGTAGTAAATCATTAGACCTTTTCAATTTTAGTTGTCCAGTCTAAGAAGTGGCAAAGGAACACTTAACCCACAATTCAC
Organism: Propithecus coquereli; assembly: GCF_000956105.1. Lineage (NCBI taxonomy): Eukaryota > Metazoa > Chordata > Mammalia > Primates > Indriidae > Propithecus > Propithecus coquereli. Next base: position 651,661 of record NW_012152507.1, read on the forward strand.
CTTTAGTTCACAAATGAAACAGGCTTTTTGTTGGATTTAAGCTTCTTCTTAATATTTTTTAAAACTATCACCAACTCATCTCTTGCTAGAAGAACTTTTTTGATCTACCTGTCTTATAGGCGTGTAAAAGTAAGGTAAATATAAGGAGTCTTATTCACGGAAGGTGGGGGTTAATGTCAACCTTATCAACTAAAAATGTAGAAAAATGATTGAGGGGCCATAACCAATTGCCTTTGTGAGTTTTCAGGCTTTCACATTAATCCTTTCCGGGCACAGAGACATTTAGAGTTTCTGGGAGGTCTCACAATCAGAGACCTAGATTAAATCCTCAAACAAAACTGGATTCAGGGAGTGTGCGTGATCATCCACCTGGGAAGCCAACTAGTGATTCTCAACTCAGTCTTTAGATTCATCTCAGGAGTTTAAGCTTACTTGGTAGTTTGTGAAGAGGAACTAAGGTTTCACATACTATTACTTCTCTCTGCAGAAGTAACCACCAAAAAATCAAAATGGGGTTATCTGGGGCATCTCATTAAAAGAAAAAAGTAGCACAGCTGCGTTTGGCAGTTAGAGTACTCTATGGATTCGTAAAAACTCAGAGAATTCAGCTTTTCAAGAACATTCCATAGGATGGAATTAACTTCTTTTTCATTCAGAAAAGGCTAAAATATACATATCTCTATATATATCTCACTAACAAATGAATAGAAATGACACAATGCTTCCTCTTTTGCTTTGACACAGTGCTGTGTAGGCTGAACATTATAACATTCCAAGGTAAACTGTGAAATAATTTTATGTATGGTGTTTATCTATAATTCAGTAAGGCCATATGACTTGTGGCTAGAAAGCCAAGTGGATTAATGGATTAATTCAAATGAGAAGAGCCACACTCACACAAGCCCACAAAGGCTTAGATATGCGAAGAACTATCCAATTATCATGAGTAAAAAAAGAAAAATCCCTCTCGAGGCTGCTGGAGCTCAGATATGCTGATGTAGCTCTGGGACACTCTGCTATATGTCATAACTCCAGCCGTACTTGCTGGGACCTGTTCTATGGCTATCTCAGCAGAGGAGGAAGTCCAGGTGAGGATAGTTAACAATATTTGTGAATACAGTTGGCCCTTAAACAACATGGGTTTGAAGTGTGCAGTTCCACTTATACATAGATTTTTTCAATAAATATATTGAAAAGAATTTTAAAGGTTTGAGACCATTTGAAAAAGCTTGCAGACAAATCGGGTAGCCTAGAAATATCAAAAAAATTAAGAAAAAGGTATGTCATGAATGCATAAAATATACATATATGCTAGTTGTTTTAGTCATTTGCTACCATAAAATATACTCAAATCTATTATAAAAAGTTAAAATTTATCAAAACCTATGCATATGAACACTTACTGACATGGTGTCATTCACAGTCGAGGGAAATGTAAACAAACGTAAAGATGCAGTATTAAATCATAACTGCATAAAATTTACTATAGTATTATACATACTGTAGTACTGTAATAATTTTGAAGTTGCCTCTTGCAACTGTGGTGAGCTCAGGTGTTGGGAGTATCCGCCGAAGATGCCGTGGGATGCTAATCATCTCTGCATGAACAGTTCATTTCTCCAGTAAATTTTGTGCTACAATAAAGAGTGATCTCTCATGGTCCTTGTGTATTTTCCATCATGTTTAGTGCAATACTGTAAACCTTGAACAACACCGTAAGACCCACATGAACTGCCATTAATGATGCTGGAGGTGCTTCCAAGAAGCAGAGAAAAGTGAAGACATTCCAAGAAAAAGCTGAATTGCTTGGTACATACCATAGATTGAGGTCTGCAGCTTCAGTTGCCCATGATTTCAAGATAAAT